>NC_091816.1:26026666-26326875 GCF_041296235.1 Equus asinus | reverse complement strand
CAGAATTGGAAGGGAATATCAACGATGCGACTCTTTTTATGGATCAAGTACAAATAAAGTTGACAGTGTATGCCTAATCAGAGCACTGAGAACTAGAAGCTGCAAAGACAGTATTTCCACTTTCTCATGTTGACGCATTGTGTATGCAGGCAGTGCAGCCAGACTGATTAAAAATGTCAGGGCTTTGCTAATGTGAAGCGCGTGCTTCCTAACTCTGAATTCTGAGTTCAAGAGGCCCCAAACCGCAGCGTGTAAATAAAGCACATTTATTAATTAATGTGTTCTATTATATTATATTGAAGCAGGATGACACATAGGAAATCCCATCGATGTAAGCTTACTGTTGATTAGAATATACAGTGCCCATCAAAGGAGCCTGAGAGATGTGCCCCAGTGCTGGGAGCTGAGGCCAAGCTGGAGGCGCAGAATCTAATTGGACTCTCCGTGAAGGCTTTTCATCGTCACCAGTTGGTGCTGACCCTTTCTCGTAGAAGGCAGTGCTCTTCATAAATGGAATAGAGAACTCAGGAAGGCAGCTGAACATTGCTGCTCGTGAAGTTTATTTTAATGTGGCACTATTTTCATTAACTTCTGACCTGGCTTTTTGGTAAGTGTTTGAGGAAGCAAGCCCAGCACTCAGGCCTGGAGATGGTAGTAGATGTGGTTCCCCCGTACTTCCCACCAAAAGTCTCCATTGACCTCTACTTTCCTGCAAATTCCACCTGGTCTCCCATAAGGTTAAAATCAGCTTCCAGCCTTCTGATGTCCCGCCCACTCCGGTCTGCTCTCTGGAATGTCTCCGGTTGTCCTCACAGTTAACGTTGTGTGACTAAGGTGAGGCTGGATAGTCAGCCCGAGGGCTCACATCCTCCCCAGCTCTCTCATCACCTTCCTCTTTGTGTAAAGATGAGAGAATATCTAGAGATTGTGCACTTAATAGGAATGGAGTGAATGCATGTTGAGTGCATGGAACTAACTTAGACCCTTAAGGAGATGGCGAAGGGACAAGGAACATCGTCCTTAACGAACTTGACATATACCGGTGGTTGAAGCTGCCCTTTGGCATGATTATCTTTCCTCAGTTCCTTCACCTGTAAAAGTTTTCAGATGATGAAGAAGGACCATTCTTACTCTAAAAATAATGTGATGCTTTAAGGGTTACTTGTTACTGCTTTCTGAACGTCAGATTCACTAACTTCCTCAAGAGCCTACGGAGAGAGAAATGTCAGACAGTGCTTTAACGTTAAAAAGTAAATTTGCGAAAGCACGTTTTAATTTTTGCCTCTATTTCCACTAACAAAAATAGACTGAAATGATGTTTGATTAATTACATTTCAGACATTTAATTCTTGTTGTGTTCGTGACAAGCAGATGTGTCATCTTCAAATTTTTAGGACCAAGGAAGGCAATGAAACAAACTTAGATGTACGGTGGGAAATGAAAGAATGATAACCTTTACATCCAGAATTTTGTTTGCTTTCATTCCATTTGTACTGATTAGAATTATAAGGAGGTAATTTGAAGAACTTTCTATCCATGGTGTGACTCTGAAATAAGAGGATTGATTTTTGATATGTGGCCTTTGGAAATCAGTTTTACTGCTTTATACTCATGCCGTGAATATCTCAATCCAGTTCCAGTGGACAGAGTTCTAACGAAAACCAGTCTCACATAAAATAAATCAATAACATGAGAAGGAATCAATAACTTTTGGTTATCAATTCAGGAAACTAATTTTTTTACTTCTAGGTTAGATCCTACCCTTTTAGGTTGAATTTTAATAAAACCAAGATATATTCATTTAAAGATGAATCGAGATTCTTAGGGTCAGCTGCTTCATTTAACAGCAACTAAATTTATCAAAATACGTCAAAATAACATATTACAGGGAAGTTTGACCCTTGAAACCTCTATGAAGAAAAAGCTAGTAGTAAGTAGTTCAGATCTTTTTAAATAATGTCATTCCAACAAGAAAGAAAATGTCACATTGTTTGTTACTTTTTATAACATTGTAACCTGAATGACATTGGTGTTAGAACCTGGGACCTTCAGCATTTGTTGAGTGAATGAATGAATGAATGTTGTTACATACTGACCTTCAGTAAGAAGAAAGACTCAGGACTGAACATATTAAAGCTATAAAGAATGATTCTGAATTTTAAACGTTTCAATAATAAAATTGACATTTGTTCAAAATATATTGCATCATTTAAAAGAGACATCCCAATAGATCATTAGCAAATGACCTGGTTTCCATAATACCTTTGCTGCTTTATGCTCTCTTAGGAAACTCATTCTGCAGGCCCAGATCTTTCTTCTATTTTGTCAAAAGTATTAACAAGCACTAGAATGGTAATACCAATGCATTAAAAATCCCTTTCGGAATTGATATACACATAATAATATAAATAAGCTGGAGATTTCCTCAAGTGTTTATGGCAAACTCCTGCCCGTTTTTATAAACCTGAACTTCTGAGTTCAAGGGTGCCTGTCATTTCTTTCTTCACAGATGAATTCGTCTCTAATCCTGACTTGCTGTCTTAGTAAGAGCCATCTAGAAGTATAATCATAAACTCACCATGGGAAAGAGGCAAGCAGGGCTGTAACCTAACACCCCAGTGTGCGGTAGGAGATAGGGTATTGACCAGGGAGTTTTCCTTTTCAGGTCCTGTTGTTAGTAAATCATTGCAAGAACAGAGATAAAGATTAACTGAGTTGTATTTAAGCTTTTTCTTCCCAATTCCACAAAAAAAAGACACCAATTTATCAACCATTCCCCCCAGAGGCCCTTTCCTCCAAATTCCTTAGTAGACACTTTCTTCTATGACAATACAATGTAAATAAAATGCAGGCAGAAATATAGACCATATTCCGGGAAGTTTGGGATAAGGGTTTGAAATCTCATTGACTGGAGAGATCATGTTCTCCTAGAGAAAACCTCAGAACCAACAGCAAATATTCATCTTCTGTGGACAAAAGGGCCCCCTCCTTGAAAAGGAAAAAGCAAAAGAATTCTTGACATGAGAGCGTGGTAAATGTGGGATGACAAGGAATGAGAGATAAGGCTGCTAGCTATGGTTGGCTAACATCACATAACACTTTGGCTCTTTTTTAAACATCAAATTGAACTTGCCCAATTGAAAAGTTTAAAATAAAGAATCATCTTTTGTATTGCACTCTTTTCTCCTTAAATTCAGTGGCTTCAGTACGGATGAAATAGAATTTATCCATTCATTCAAGAAGCTTTCTTCCTCAAGAACCCCCGTCTCCTGGCCTGTGTTATTCATGATGAAGTACTCCAAAAAATGTATGGGGTTGCCTGGTGGCTTAGCAGTTAGGTTTGCACACTCCGCTTGGTCAGCCTGGGTTGCACAGGTTCTGATCCTGGGGGTATTCCTAGCACCGCTTGTCAAACCACACTGTGGCAGCGTCCCACATATAAAATAGAGGAGGATGGGCACAGATGTTAGCTCAGGGCCAATCTTCCTCAACAAAAAGAGAAAAATTGGTGGTAGATGTTAGCCTAGGGCTAATCTTCCTCAAAAAAAAAAAAAAAAGTAGCATGTGAGGGGACCTGTGTGCTTTTTAGCAGCCTCTTTTCTGTTGAGTTAGCAGTGTTATGTAAAGAATAGAAACCTCGGTCTTGGTTGTGTACTAGGTCCACCCAGCAAAGCAGCAGAGGCAGGTTCCTGATAACTGAGGCCATGCAAGGATGCAGGTAAACACAGCAGGCCAAGGTTTCAAATAACTAGACCTTGCTTCCTCCGTGCTGGGGCACTCTGACAAATGAGATAAACACAAGAAAAGTAGGGAGGCAGAGCAAATAGATGTGGCCCTTAGCAACATCCACTTTCAACGTTGCAGAGTCTTTTCTAGAGACCCTTTCTCTCCCGGTAAGGGCCATGCCAAATTACCCCATCAGAACATTTTTGGTCTCCCTCCCAGCCACAAGGCTGTCTTTTAGCTGATGAGGGCACCTGGCATCCCTCTGGGGTCATCTCTCAGGAGACACACAGGGTCCTAAAAAAAATGAAAAATACAATACTTCTGTATAATACAATTTCTGTAAGAAAATACACTTCCTATTCCAGTTTAAGTTACAGGCAGCATATTTCTTTTCATCCCAGCAGCCAAGACAGAGTCCTCCTGGTCTCATTTTAAGTGAAATAGCCCCAGGAGCTCTGGCTGCATTCTTTTTCCCTGTTGGGCGCAGATCCAGCACAGGGCTAGATATTCCACAGCACAAGTAACAGCACCCCTTTTCCACGTGTGCATTGGGGTAGGATCTTGTTAGTCACTTCCAGTTCTTCAGAATTGGAAGATGAGGCCTCTGTCCAGCCATCCACTTACATGGGTAATTCATGGATAGATACTGACAAGAAGAGAGCTTGTTTGTTTTATATATTTGAAGCTATCCCAAGAACAATGTCATAAGGAGAATATTATGAGCTGCAAAAAAATGGACATTGTCTTTGATTATTGACATGTCCTCAGAAACGTGTATGATCACCATATTGCGTTTTAGGATTTTAAGTTTATGTTAGATTATATCCTTACGTTTACAATCTCTACAGCAGCTAATTACAGAACACTAAAAGCCATGGGTGCTGGAAAAATGTCAATAATGAAGATGGCAGTAATAATGACATGGTCAAGTGTATAATCGTTAATCAAGCAACACTCTAATTTTCTTGTTCTGATGTTGGTGTGGCGTACTCAGAAAGACCTAACCTAGCGGTGTGTGTGGTCTTGACTGTACTCACGTCCGGACGCCATGGCAGCTGTGAATAGGGCAACGGAATCTTGAGAGGCGGGAGTGGGCTTTCCCTCTGTCTTTAGAGGAATGCAATATTTCTCTTTGCTGGGCCTTGCTAATGATTAACTCTCAGCTGGCATGTTGCCACACAGATTTTTTAAAGGCCGGTTTTTTTTGGATGTAAGATAATTTTGTGACTTTCCAGTTACAACACATTGTTATAATTATTGGGACTCAATTTCTACTTGGAACCCTCTGAGCATCAGTGCCACATGAAAATTAAGAAGCAGTAAGGAGCGGCTCACAGCAGAGCAAGGATGAAGATGAGACGTTGTCTTAAAAATGTGGACCACGGGGGCCGGCTCATGGCTGAACAGTTAAATTTGCGTGCTGTGCTTTGGCGGCCCAGCGTTTCACTGGTTCGGATCCTGGGTGCGGATGTGGCACCACTCATCAGGCCGTGCTGAGGCAGCATCCCACATAGCACAACCAGAAGCACTCACAGCTAGAATATACAACTAGTTACTAGCGGGGTGGTGGTGGTGGTGGGGGGGGGGTGGTGCTTTTGGGAGAAGAAGAAGAAAAGAAGACTGGTAGCAAAGGTTAGCTCAGGTGCCAATCTTTGAAAAAAAAAATGAGGACCACAAATGAAAAGCACAGAAACAAAAATGAAAAAGAAAACTTTTCCCAGGTTATGGAAATATTTGGGTATAAGCTTCACCCTTTATTTTTGACATACATATTGCATTACTAGTGGGAGAGATGAAAACATCTTTCTCATTCACTCTATTTGAACTAAAGTATATTGTGACTATTTTCTCCTTTTTTCCTTAAAGTGTATTCCACTTGTATTCCACTTGTGCATTAAGGCACATGGGATGAGGGTCTGTCATTGTTTTTTATTATTTGCCTCACATTTCTTCCCTCTTCATTGCTTCAGCGTGCTCAAAGACAGGTGTGAAGGGGGGCGTTACATGGGGCTCTAGCCTCCTGTGAGTCCTCATCAGCTGTAAGCTCCCATACATGGACTTCTCCCTAAGCCCCGCTCCAGTGCTCAAGAGCCGTTATCTAAAGCCTGTCCCTCATAGCTTTCCTCACTCTCCAGCCTCACGATGGCTTGTCAGTCACCAGGTAGGCACCGTGGTGTTTACACAGAAAGCAATTTCTTGATCGGAACTAACAAGATAACTATTTTAGCATACTTTCTTGCTTTTAAGACACTTTGTGGAGGGTTTTTGACTAAAAGTGTTTACTTTCCTGTGTAAAGTCAAAAGTGCAGTTGATCTTGGTGTTAAACACCCTGACTGTCCCTCTTGGGATCAAATGAGAGAGCACGTGGGAGATTCTTAGAAACAGGATTTTACAATTCGAAGGTTGCTGGGCAGGCATGGATGCTGAAAATTTCACTTTGCAAAAGAAACAGCCAAAGTGCAGTTAAAAAAATGCAAACTCCTGGGCTCCCACCCCCAGCTACTTCCATATGGGAAATCTGGAGAGGCGCCCAAGAATGTGCATTTTAAATGAGTGTTGCAGATGATTCCAATGCAAGTGCTCTGGAGTCCTTGGTTTAGCTAATGGAGGACACGAGGGGCTGGGGCTGTTTCTTCTCCTAAATTCAGACTCCAAGAGGAGACATCATTCCTAGTATGCATTTTGTTCACAGGTGGACATTGTAGTTGCGAAGACGAGGAAGATTTCCTGTGAAGCTGGCATTGTGTGTTCATACTATCACCTCCACCCTCCCCACTCTCAGACACTCCCTACTGCCTCCTTGGTTCTAAACACCAAACTGGTAGATCAAATATAAAAAGGAAAACATTTAAAGACATATCTGTAATCACAAACAAATTAAATTTCTCTGTAGCTGAGAAAAATAACAGAAATATGCCAGTGAGTGAAGCTGGAGTGTGGATCTACTGAAGTCTGGGTAGAAAAGCAATCAGAAGCAGGCAGGAGTTTGTTTGCTACAGAATGACAAGGGCTAACAGTGCCCCATCAAAGGCCTGGACCCGAGCCAGCCTCTTTGCTTGAAACCAGGGACGGAGCTGGAGCCAAAAAGTAGTGAAAGGATGCTGGGAAAAAAGGTCTGTCAACTGCTCCCTGGAAAGCTGAGTATCTGGGGGTAACTGGATGAAGCAGACACAGCCGGCTGGCCAAGACCTGAGCCAAGATATGCCCTGACTTGAAGACCAGATGCATAATATCTCCAGTTTCATGGCAGAACAAGAGCTCCAAGGTGTTGATCTGGTTCTGGACTGGAGGTGCAGGGGGCTGGGTGCAGGCAACTGAAATACTGTCCAACAGGGAGAGAGAAATGAAGAAAGAAGGACAGAGAATATATAAAATAATCAAAATGAGTACACAAATCAAAATCCCAAAATCTATAAGTAAAAGTAATGCTAAGAAAGCCAGTGAAATCAATGTGTGGGAGATGAGCTCACTGCACATCAAGTGAAAATAGTTTTAAATAAGTATATTTATTATCCTCAAAGTGATAAGGGAAGGAATAACATCCATAATGAGTAAGAAACCATGAGAACAAAATAGACAAAAAGGAAAAAAGAGCAGAGTACATGAAAAAGTACCATTAACAATGCTGAACAAATGGCTCTTACAGACATTAATAGATAAGAT
Source organism: Equus asinus (assembly GCF_041296235.1). Taxonomy (NCBI): domain Eukaryota; kingdom Metazoa; phylum Chordata; class Mammalia; order Perissodactyla; family Equidae; genus Equus; species Equus asinus. Next base: position 26,319,485 of record NC_091816.1, on the reverse strand, counting down.
AAACTCTATTTAGAACATAGCTGGAAAAAATTAGTGAACTGGAAGGTAGTATTAGGAAATTCAACCAGTAGAGAGCATAGAGAAATAAATTGACAAAAATATGAAGGAACAAATAAGAAACATGGAGGATAAAATAATAGGCTACAAAATACAAGTTATAGGAGCATCAGAAAGAGGATGAATGAAATAGAAGAGAAGCAGTGTTCATAGAGATAAAGGCTAAGGATTTTCTAGAACTGAAGGTTGACATGAATCCTCTGACTGAATGTACATACCATGCACAGAGCAGGAAGAAAAGAAAGACACCTTTGGTAAGAAAATACAGAACATTAGGGATAGAGAGAAAAATACTAGAGTAACCTAAGAGGAAAGACAGGTTACCTTCAAAGGAACAGCTCTCAAACAGAAGTCCTTTCATGAGCAATAATACAAAGCAAAAGATTTTTTCAAAATGCTTTTGAAGTGCAGAAGAAAAATAAGTGATTTCTATTCCCAGCTAAACTGCCATTCATGGTATTTCATTCAAGCTCCTAATGGAAGTGGGTGAATAATCTCTCATTTAATAAACACTTTCAAGGGATGTAGGTCCAAGACACTTCCTGCCCTTGTGAGCTTTCAGCCAGGTTGGGAACTCAGTCCTGCTAGCACTAATTATAATAAATCTCTTCAATCAAGTAGGTAATAATGTCATTTGAATGTAACTTACTCTGTTAGCACAAAAGTGTGCTATGGTTGGAATATATTAGCATAGTGAGAGAATCATAGAAGTTGTAAGATCACTGCTGAAGATTTTGTTCATAATCTTAAACACACAAAGCTCATACAATATATTTCTTCCTAAGTTTAGTTCCTAGAAAAATTTATCCTTGCGAATAAATTTGATTTCTTCCTTCAAAAAGTGGAAACTATGTCACTTAACATTTTCGTTTTTGGTATCGTTGCTAAGAAACTCCTAGTCAAATTTTGTGCCTACTTGTGGTGATTGGATTTTTTTGATATTAGACCAGACCAAAGCAAGATTTATTTTGCTAGAAGTCCATGCTCTCTGTTCCCTGTAGTTCTGTCAAAAATTATCCCTATTGCGTATGTTGTTTAATTTTGCAGAGTACTTGAAATTTCTTTAGAAGTTAATAGTGCTGAATTAATTTTTTTAAAGAAGAGTTCAATGAAATCTACCTTTTTTATAAGCAGTATGGAAAAAATACTATGCTTTGCAGAAAAGTTTGGTTTTAATAATCAGTTATTTCATCACGTGCATGCATGAGGAAAGAAAAATGAGCTTTATTTTTAACAAGCATGCAACTACATTTCCAAAAACTACCATAGCAGTTTGGGTTTGAAGCAATGGTTTGAAGTAATTCTGTAAAATAAGAATTCTGGTTCTGTGCTTGCATAGAACTGTAGTTCATTTAGAATGTGTATAATACTGAACTAACCTGTTGAAATATGTCAAAGAAATCCTTATAAAATTGCCCAGAGATCTATTGTGGGGCTATGTAAAGCTTTGCTGTTTACATAGTATATGAAATAATTATTCAGAACACACACACACCCGAACGGATAAATGTAGAGAACAAATTCACATAGAGAAGAAAAAGGTACAGAATAGATATCAACTTTCCATCTAATTTTTAAAATCTTCTGTTACTGTGAGTGAAAGATTAAAACAATTTTCAGCTTTTCAGTGATTTTATTTGTGTGACTTTGATAGTTTTCAACCTTTGTCATTGTCTAAACTAGTGGGTAAATTTCTTGCCTTGATCACTAATTGGTGACACGCTATTAATCAGCATAGCATTTCAAAATATTTGAATGCCCATTAAGTCTATTTTTTCTATAAGCCTATGGATTTCAGATGGATCTTTAACAAGAGGGAGAGGAAAGGTCAGCTTTTCCTTGCCTCTTTAACTGTGCTTTCTGACCACAGCGATTTTCAAGCCTCATAGCACATTTGAAAGCTTGGTTGTCTCATCATTCTGGCACTGTCTTTGATTCCAAAAGAGAATGTAGCATTTCAAATGTCGGAAATGTGCTATAGATTTTTTGGCAGTGGGAAGGAAGTCAGTTTGACTTTCCTGTCTTTAAGAAATATATAATGTTATGACCAAAATTAGTACTCTGAAATTATTTTGCTCTGAAATTGGAAAGAACTAATATACATTGATCATGTTATACATGAACCCTTTGACTGGCAGCCAGGTTTGAACATTTCTTTTTACTAGAAATCAACTTTCATGTATTCATTTATTCATTTGGCGTGAAAAGAAAAACAGACAAAGATGGAAACAAAAAAAATTGCATATGAAAATTTTAAACTGGTGTAAAATAAGGTTCATTAGCATAGAGGTATCATCTACCTGTTTTCGTATATGACAGTGAATAAATAATCATACGCAGATATTTTAAGTATACTAAGTTGCCAATATGCCAAAAAAATTAGAAAAACTTAAAATACATGAAGATAAAAGAAGTTGTTGCTTTTGAAATTTTTAAAAATTATTTCCAGGTAAAAATTGATGTATAATTTAGATACAGGTTTTTTAGTCATATCTAATATGGGGTTTTTTTCACATTATATAGTGCAATTATACTAAGGCACTTGGAGTCATTTAAAAGGAGTTGTTTCACATGCATATCATCCTGAGACACCTTACAATAAATCCAGTCCCCTACCTTTCCAACATACCATATGTTAAATTAATTAAAAATAAAACTTTTAACCATACTTGTAAAAGTACTAAGAAATTGTCTCAACTAAAAAGCACCTGGAGCCTCTGTTTCACAGTCCCTATGGTGAGTTGCTATAATGTTTGTGAAAATTTGAATATTATAGGAAATGAGTAGTCTAATTCACACCCCAAGAGAAGCTGCCTTCCTCTCATTGGTGCCCCCATTCAAACATCCATAATGCATTTTTATTTTCAACAGCTGCTTAATATGTTATTCAAGTTGAAGTATGGTTAAGCTTAGTCATATAAAACCTTTTGAGACATCAAGGAACGTGATACTTCTGACCAGCTGCAAAAATGGTAACCTCTTAGAAAAAAATGATCCTAATAAAACAAAAAGTTAGGCAGCGAGCTTATTAATCTTTTTTCTTCCCTGTATTTTTCCTCTCATATTGCTTTCTTTTTTTTAAACCTCTAATAGAGCTCTAACCTTTAAAAGTTCTTTGAATCAAGCAATTTTTCATGATCTGGCTGTCTCATGATTGTTTTTATTTCAGTTTAACATTTCTTCTGATTCACTACATTTTTTCAAGCTATTTATGAGATTTTACTCCTGAGTTCAGTTGAGGTTAATAACTCATGGTTTAAATCAGATCATTGAATATATGCAATGTGACCAAGTCCGTACTGTTTCTAAGGTCACAACTGATTTCCCAAAGTAACTGTAACAAAATTATTTCTAGATAGAATTTGTTGTGAAATAATAAATCTGTCTATACAGTTATGCAAAGCATGCTCTCATAAGTGCTCTTCCTTGCTAATCACATAGAAACGATTTTATTGATCAAGAAACGCTGAAGCTTGCAATACAGTTTTTTAAAAATCTTAGTCATACATTGTCTACATTACTGTCTGCATCAATTTTATGTTTTGATCAAGATTTTGTCACTCAGCATGTTGTTAATGTCAATGACAAAATACTTAATTCTGAGGCAGTGAATCTCCATGCCTATATAGTACACAGAATGGAAAACAATCATAGTGAATAAATCTTTGATTTTGTGATTTTTGACTCTCATTGATCTATAATATGTAACATTTTAATGTATAATGGTTTCTCAATAATCAAATATAAAAACAATTATCACCAATGCAAAAGGTTATCCAATCGTTTTACTATTGTGAATGGTATATCCTTATGTTGCATATGTGTGTGTATATTTTGCTTGCATTCCTTTTTTTGTAGGTTGCCAATGTCAACGTGTAGAACAATGATAGAAAAAGTGTTCATAAAATATCGTTCCCATAGCTAAAAATAAGTGATGCCAGCAATGACTTGTTATCCAATAAAAGCCTAAAAATCACTTTGAGGGAAAAAAATTGTCATATAGGCCTCCTTAAGGATCAAGAAAAACAGGCAAAATATAGATCAGGACAAAAAAGAGAGGTTTAGTTTTTTTTTCTAAATGATAGTTATATTTTCACTTAAGTTTAGTGAAGAGTTGAAAAGCCATCCTGTAGGCCACAGTCAAAGGAAAAACCAGGAAGAGTCGATCATTCTGATGTTTTGTTTCTGTTTTTAACATAGCTCGTTGGAAATGATTGAGGACATTTTTCACATTTTAACTAAATGTTTGATATCTGTACATCTCTCCAAAACGAAGATTTACGTTTCAAAAGTTGAATTCATGCCTGAAGATTTGTGGGATTTAATATTCCTAATTTTGAAAAAAATATCCCAAATTTGGCCCTAAATTGTAATAAAAATGAATTGGGATATTATTATTTCCAAAACATTTATCTGTGCAGGTGCTAGCATATAAACGAAAATGCTCTAAGATTTGCCTTGGGAACAGATGTTTTTGAAAATATGGGTGAACAAAAGCAGGCCAGAAAAGTAGGAAAACATTTCAATCCAAATGTGTAGTATGTTGAGATTGCCGTAGATGGTGAGGCTGCTGGGTAAAGCGGGGCAGTTCTTGTAGGTGCAATTGCATTTTTATTTTCAAATAACAAGTGAGGACAACAAGTCAAAGGCGCTAGAAAACAGCCACAAATAGCTGGTTCTCCAGTAAACATCATCTGTTTAGCCACAGAATTAATAATGTTCTCTGCTTATTGGGAAAGAGCATTTCTGGGATTTGCTAGGGGTTCGCAGACACAGAAATCAGATTAGCAAACCTGAATGATTATTGGGGGTGGTGACAGAGGATTCTATCACCGAGTTCCAGGGTTGAGGACTCATGGGGAACTGAGGACGTAAGAAGTTAAAGGATGGCAATCTGAGACAAGTCCTAAGAGCGATGTGACCTGTCCAGCCAAGGGCAATGCATGGCCTCTCACAGGCCTCACATCTGCCTCACATTTTGTCCTCGGGGTGATGCACGGAAGTCACAAGGAGATAGACACAGAAGAGGATTTTAAAAGATGATTTTGGAAAATTAGTCTTCAAATCAATGCTGACAATTCTGAGTTACAAGGACCTTCTGTGTATGCAATTGTTTAAGATTTTTATTATTAATCATAGCAAATAAATACTTCCTAGCACATTGTGCTGGCTCTGTGCTAAACATACGTTGTTGATGATCTTATTTAACTGTTACATAAACCCTGTGAAGTAAATACTATTATTATCCCCATTTTTCAGATGAGAGAAACTCAGGTTAAGAAAGGTCAAGGCAGGGGCTGGCCCTGTGGCCGAGTGGTTAAGTTCACGTGCTCCGCTGCAGGCGGCCCAGTGTTTCGTTGGTTCGAATCCTGGGCGCAGACATGGCACTGCTCATCAAACCACGCTGAGGCAGTGTCCCACATGCCACAACTAGAAGGACCCACAACGAAGAATATACAACTATGTACCGGAGGGGCTTTGGGGGAGAAAAAGGAAAAAAATAAAATCTTTAAAAAAAAAAGAAAGGTTAAGGCATGTGTCCATTTGGATCCATCTAATAAGTGGTAGACACAGGATTTGAGCAAGGCTGTCTGATTGTTACAATGTTGCTCAATTTGCTATGCAGCCTCCTAGTTTGAATGGATTTCTAATTCTCACAAATGTGACTTTGGTGTTTTGAGAGACAGGTATTCTGCAGTTCTAAGATGGATGAGATCTTCCTTTAATTTAATCTATTTGTGGCCATGAAATGAATTAATACTGGACTGTAGTTGACTGGGTTCAGGCACTGTCAACTGGATTGCTACATGACTGACTCCAATCATCCATGCAGAATATCCATTCCTACATATCTCATTCCCTCTCTCTCTCAAACAGACACACAGACACACACGTGTACTATACTAGTGAAGATTTATATTGCCACATACGGCCACTAATTTGAGAAGCAGGACCTGTGGGACTCTTCTGTGAAATGATGAATTTTGTCTGGAAGTTTCCAGAGCCTTTATAAAATCAAAAAGTGGAGCATAGGTACAATTATGGTAAACCTGATTGAGATAATTCAATTGAAAGAAATTAGGCTCAGAGCAATTAAAGGAAAACTTTAGTTTAACTGTGGCTGCTTTGGGGGCAGAATCTTGTGGATATGATTGTACACAATTAACACTCATGCGAGGCTTGATAAATGGATATATACCAAACTTACGTAAGGCTGTTATAAAGAAGTGCTGGGTTAGAGCCATAATAGCAATCCAATAATAAATCAACAGTTTGAAATTCTGTTTTTTATTTGACCCACTTAGAAGACACAGCACAGTAGGGAAAGGTAAGAAATCTTCTTATGTCCTACACGTTGCTCCATTTTGGAAGACATTTCCTTAGTTGTCCTGATGGCCGGGAATTGATGTAAGTGCAAGAAAAAAAAAAAGTTGAGTGCCATAGAAGTAAATCTAGTTATTCCAGAGATTGGAAAAATTTCATCTCTGGACAGCTTGCAGAATAGCTTTCAGAAGGTAATTCTGAAATGCATGCAATGTCATCGCAGAAGTGACATTTTGGAATAAAAGTTTCATTGTTAGACTAATTAAAATCCAAATTTCTGTGAGCTGTTGTATCTATCTCCATCATCCTCACCCATCTTCATCTTCACCTTCATCACCACCATCTTTATTATTTCATGGTGTCCTCACTGCCGATCACATTGAGAAAAAGTAGACAGGAAAGATATTATTCCCAAAGTGATAGCATACAGATTAGTGAGTATACAATGTCACTTACCTAAACTAGTGGCCAGACTAAGAATAAACTTAAGTCCCGGCACAATATACTCTTCCCTCTAGACCAAAATTTCTCCCCTTCTCATGCTTTGTGTATGACTTTGAAAGATAAAATAAATAAGAGGTGTGTAGTCTTAATTCCCATTTCTTGCTGTATACCCTCTGAGCATTTCCAAAAGAATCCAGAAGAGAGGACTTCTATTAGTCAATGTTTAGCCTCTGGCCATAACTATCTTCCTGTTCAGCGCAATGAGAGCAAGCAAGAAAGCAAAATGTGACAAAGAGAGAATCAAAGAAAACTCAGATTTCTGCTCTCGCATTCATACGGATCAGTTCTATTTTTATGCTTATTAGGATCCTTTTAAAACAAGAGAAAATAAAATGAAACGAGCTATGAAAAAAGGAAGAAGAAACAATCAAAGCTCTTTCTAATCAGCAGGGAATATTCATTTCTTGATTAGCAACTTAACTTGGTTTAAACCAGCCAGCTGAAGTCCTCCCAACCGTGACCTCGGGGACCAGAATGGAATTCCCAGGTTCCTCCTGGAGCTCAGCATTCTGGATTATCATTGGTTGAAGGTCAAATTTAAATGCCAGCTTTGCAACTCTGCTCCTCTGTTGTTAGGCAATTGCCCAGGGAAATGAATCCCACAGCGGTTAGGAAGAAACAGTTTTAAGATAACTTCTTAAATGCTTCGGGTAAAATATCCCTGTCTCCAAGCTCACTCTTCCTTTTTGTCTGTGTAAAAACTATTTGTAATGCAAATGTGCTCCTCTGTCATAAAACACTTCTGAAGGCATGCAAATTTTTATAATCCAATAAAGGTGCTTATTTATCAATGAATAGCTACACTTTTTTTTTACTCCTTTTAAAAGACTGTAAACGGTAATGTTAGAAGCTACTAAAGCCAAGCAAGCAATAGGCTGTCATCCTTTGAAAATGGCATCATGAAATGAAGTTGCATCTTTTAAAACCAAGCACGTTAATTCAGTGGTGACATGGAAGGCGTAACCGCGTTATTGTGACCTGTTGTCACACTGACATTGCTGCTTCTGTTGTTGGCTTCAGGTAACCTCATAAGCAAGTCCCTGCTGCCTTAAAAATTAATTATGATAAGAATTTCTTTTCGGTTCAGACTGTTCAAGAATGCCTCACGTGCAGGCTGCGAATTATGAGGTGTAAATTAGGGCATCACCGAGCAGAGAAGGTCCCAGGAAACCAATTTAAGAATTCTCTCCAGATTTAGTGGAGACCCGGAAAGCCTCCCTTCTGAAGCAAGAACTTGAAATTAGAATCGACTTGCCATTGTTTCCCTGCATATTGGGATCAACTTTCTTGGGAAAGAATGTGCTACATGTATGTGGACCAAAAAAATTTTTTTTTTAATTTTTACTGCTCATAGTACAGTTCTCACAGCTTTATTAAAAAATAATCACCGTCAATTGCCATGCACCGTTCTAAGCATAGCACATACGTATGAACTCATTTAATACTTAGAGCAACTCCATAAAGTGGGTATTATTGTTGTCATCCCCGTTTTACAAATAATGCAACTAAGGCACAGAAAGTGAAATTGCAGAGATCACAGACGTAGTAGGCGGCTGTCGGTCTCCCTCGATAGTCCTCGTTCCTAACCTCAAAGTGATACTGCCTCAGTAATTTGACTAGGTTTCTGAATTCTTTTTTACTATATTTGCAAAATAAATGGCAGGAGTTTTTAAGGTGTGATCAATAAGATGACTTTAAAAATTAATTCTCCACACACGAAATGGGTCTCTTTCCCGTTCCTTCCTGAGGTTCTGGAGCAGGAATCTGCTGGCCCTTGACTGGTTTTCTTTTCTGCTGGCCCTTGGGCTTTAACGTCCCTCACTCCGCCTCACAAGTTAGCACTTGTTCATTTGTTTTCTACCTTCCAGAATTTCCTGGCCTCTCTTATTTGTTGTCCTCGCATTTCCTGTTTCCTTTGTTCTCGTGTGTGTGTGTGTGTGTGTGTGTGTGTGTGTGTGTGTGTATGAATTTTTTAAAATTTCCTTTCCTGTCATTTTATTTCCAGAGTTCTTCTCAGGTTGAGTAAAGTATTTTCTCTTTTGGACTTTGGGATGAGAGGTGGGGAGGGGCCGGAAAAGAAAATATCGGTGACTCCTTCACATCTTTAAAACACTTTCTTCCAGGTCACCTTATATTTGCAGAAGTTAAAGTTTAGTCTCAAATAGCTCTGACTATCTGAAGTCCATAATGTAAAAGTTTTCACAGCTGTGGTCAATATGGCTGCTTTATTCTTTCAGACTGTTTGGCAATGTCCTGTGTTAAGGATGTATGTTCTGAAAAATTGTGCTCATTCCACAGACTTTAAAAATGGAGTCAGCAAGGCCTGGTGAAATAGCAAACTGAAAATTAGGAATCGTCAATAGGTGGGGAACAATACCACTACAAAATACTCTTGTTTTCTAAAAGATATGCAAAGCTTTGTATGTTAATAGCCCAAACTCCAAGATGGCCCATTTATTTTTAAAACAAGAAACAAGAAACACCTGTTTATTATCAACCATAAGAATAATGTGTTTAATTTTGAGAGAATCTTTTTTGGCAGTTGCTGATAAGCCATATCTTAAGATTTAAAATAGTTTTAATATATTCTAATGGGCTACTTATAAGGCATGTGGAAATATATTTAGATGTTTCTTAGTTTTCGCTTAGGTTCAGTGAATATTAAACATATATCTTACATTAACTTTAGTCTTTCTTTTACCAGATTGTAATTAATGGAAAAAAAGTATTTAACGATTCTATCACTTTATCTTACTATGTTCTGTTACTCAAGGAAAACTTAAGGCAGGATTATCAGTGACTCACAAATATATTTTTGTAAAAGTAGTTTTCAGTCGTAAGGGTATATGAGCGTTAAAATAAAACTTATGAAAAAGAAACCCTATAGCTAAATAAGCTAAGAATAGTCATTCATTGTATTTCACATAATGGCTGGACCAATTTTTCCAATATTTTCTTTGGTTGCAATTCTCTTAAATAGAAAGAGCTAAGTAAAATTTCAAAAACCACATTAAAAGTGGCAATTCAGTTAGAGCTCTTTTGAAAAAGTGAAAAAGCAAAAATATAAATGGAATGTTTCTTATAAATTTGCGTGTTAAAATACGTTAATAAATCTTTAACGGCAATTTGGGTCTTCATCTTTCTCAGATTTGAGCCTTTTAGTTAAAGTCACCCTTTCCAGCATTTACCCCTTAGAAAGCAAACATGGAAGCAAATTGATTTCCCTCTTGATGTTTTTTTACGCTTTCTTTTTCATTTTGACTATTTAATTGCTGTCATCTCTGGTGTGCACCTAATTTTTAAGAAATGTACATGAACAAAAAAATTTCACGTAAGAATGTTCAAAGCACATGTTTCATCTGAAGATTTTGCACAAATCTTGCCATGTTACTACCCTTAAAAGAAATAATGCATGGACGAAAAATCATATAACTTTCCTAAAATAAACTAAATTGACCTCTTTTTAAGTCAATTTCACAGAAAAGTATGTTTGCTAGGGGCAAGATAGGGTATCAACATCCTCCTCCCCCCACCCATACATTTGTTATTTTTTTAAACAATTGAGGTTTAGAGGAATTAAAAAGAGGAAAGAGTAGTAAGGTAGAGAAAAGTGCCAGTTTTGTGAGCTAATTAAATTAAGTTTTTGCTGACATTATCTCGTATAAACTGTATTTAACCTCACTAAGTGTGCCCCAAATGAATACAGAAATATTATGTAAAAACTGACTATTCTTTTTGATAATATGGCATAATATAGATCAGAAAGATTTCTGAGATATCTCGGCAAAATTTAGTGCTTGCACATTGATCCTTATTTTCAGATTTTTTGAGAATATCCCTTTCTTACATTATTTTACTTTCATTAATGAAGAAAATCATCCAAGGAAATAACCATCTAACTCATTAACTTTTTATTTTTCACTCCACACTAGCTGTTGTGCTATTTAAATGATGTCTTCAGAAAGTAAATACATTTTGTAAAATTTGGGGGATTATATTGAAGTCAATTATAGTCTCTGGAGCCATCAAGGAAGACGTTTGTTGTTTTTATTTCTCAAAAAAAAAAAGTCAAAAAACCCCAGTTATTCTGCTTGCTTAAGACAACTACTGGAAGCATTTGTATTTCTTACATATCCTAAATGCTGATCTTGTCTAACTCATATTAACCTCCTCTGTAAGGATCACAAATCTTCAGATAATCTCCTATATCTGAGTAATTTATTTTCTGTCAAACATATAAAACAAATCTTGGTAAAACATTCCATTAAAAAGGGAGAGAGGATGGAGGATATTTTTCCATTGTGGTATGCACTGCATTTTCTGCAGTTTCTGATGAAACACAGATGTTTCCAACTGCCCACAAGGATGGTTAGTCATGATCAGATTGATCCCTGGTTAATCTCTGAAACCTTGTGCTTCCATTCTTTTTAACAATATATATTGCCTTCTTTTGCTGAATGTACTCCTCTGAATTTGCAACTGAAAGTTGAATCAGAAACACTCAAAGTGGAAATTGAACATATTAGGATTCCTACAATGGTTTATTATACATTTTTTTCTAAAAGGTTCCAAACATAATTTGGTTTGGAAGTAAATGTCTTTTTTGACTTTAAGCAGTGCCAATATGTACACATGGACCCTAAGTTCAGTTCTCATGGATATTTTACAGTATTTTACAGTGACAAATAATGCATTTACTTGAGAGTAATTGTATGCATGGATAGCTCCTTCTATACTTCCATATTGGAGAACCACTGAAAATGCAATATTCTATCTAGTTTCAAACCTTTGACTTCAAAAAACTAATGAAGAACACATACGCTATCCTAAAAAAATTATAAAATCAAGGAGACAAGCTGAAGACAGTGAAGACACCCACCAAAGATGCTGACTGAGGACTGTCATTCCATGATCGACACTTACGCAATCTCTGCAGAAATATGAAGAAAAACATGAATTAATGATTTTTTAATCATCTTGATTGCTCTGTTAAATGACCCTGGACAATTAGAACCATATTTTTATCAAAAGTTAAAACCAATTAGGGATTAATTTAGTCATTAAGTATTTTGTGGTAAACTAATTGCATTTCAGAATATTTAGTCCTTATTTCAATGTCCTAAATATCTTTAAGGCCCAGATCATTTTCCTTAACTAATATTGTATTAACCTGTTATTATTCCATTATCTGATCTGATGAGTATTTTTAAACTTTATGTGATTTTGAACCTAGAGTTAATACTTTAACAAGTATAATTTAATAAAATATGACTAATTGTTGAATTTATAGAATAATTCCCAATCTCTCAGATAGAAGATATAATACTTCCATGTTCATTATCTTTTGAAAAATATTGAATTTCCAAACATGTTTCCAAAATATTTGCCTTTCAATTTTGCATATTTGTATTTCTAATTTTCTTCCATGCTGAGGCATCTGTTCATGATTTCTAGCTTATTTTGAAAATCTTTTTGTGTTAATGTTGGGTTTGATATTCAAATTCTTTATGTGCTGAGTGACTTCTGGAGGCCTACTCAATAAGACTTTTCAGATTCATAATTTTTAAAAAAATAAATTAATTAACTTATCTATTTATTTATTTATTGGAGGAAGATTAGCCCTGAGCTCACATCTGCCACCAATCCTCCCCTTTTTTTTTGCTGAGGAAGACTGGCCCTGAGCTAACATCCATGCCCGTCTTCCTCTACTTTATATGTGGGATGCCAGCCACAGCATGGCTTGACAAGCAGTGCACAGGTCCGCACCTGGGATCTGAACTGGTGAACCCCAGGCTGCTGAAACGGAACACGCAAACTTAACTGCCGCGCCACTGGGCTGGCCCCAGATTCATAAATTTTAACTTAAAACATTATTGTGATTTTTTTTCGCTTGGAAAAATAGTCAATTTTTTACTGATACTCACTTAACAACACCTGTGTTGTTACTTTTGTTTAGTTTTGTTTTGATTTTTACAAGGGGACCTTCAAATATACTAATGATTGAAACCACTTTTGCAATTTTTCTGAAAATTTGTTTTTTAAAATAGAGTTTTAATTCCAGAATACAGAGGCAAAACTTTACAGAAGCAAGAGGGAGCTTTTGTTTGTTTTGGGGAGAGGTGGTCGTATTTTGAGAGGAACTTATCCTTTGGGAGAGAGAGGAAGCTGGATTCTCCAGGATGGAACTTCTTGGCTCTCTTTTCTGCAACAGAATTGTTACTCATCAAGGTAAAAGTCAGGCTGTGGTTTGAGTTATATGTATTTTCTGTTAATTCACTTAAAAATGCTTTCCTTCCATATATATTCCTTGTAAAGTGTAAGCCTATAGGATAATATATGTGCCCATCTTTATCTATGGCTATTGAAAATGACATAGATAAATATCACTTTGTGCTAAAAATAAGCCTATAGTAATACAGAGGTCAATCCTGAGTCATATGGTACATAAAACAGACTGGATTTTGAGTCATGACATCTACACAAAACGCAATACTGCTGAATTTTCATATTAAGAGGTTTTGGCTGAAAGAATTCAGACACATACACAGTATGGCCCCAGAAACCTTGCCAAGAAAAGTTGAGTTTAAAATGTAGGGGAACTGATCCAAGAATAGGCCTCAAACATGTTGCATTCATTACACGCAGCTGTGTACATGAGAAGTGACTTTTTATCCCACCTACCAAAACCCTATCCAGAGCTGTCACTTTTTTTTTTTTTGCCAACTTGCTGACCTTTCTGTTCCCACAAAAGGAAAATGTGATTGACAAATGATTATTCAAAACATTTTGGCAATAAAAAAAAAAAGCATGCTAATGTATTTGCTATCAATACCACACGTTTTTCAAAAGAACTTTCTTATAAGCTCAGTGTTTGTGAGTAAATATTAATTAACCAAAGGTATGGAGAAAACCAAGCTGGATTCAGAATGCTGATGGATACTATATTAGGTGCTTTTGGAATGTAATGATTTAGAGTTACTCAGGTTACCTAGGTGATTAGAAATTCTTATAAAGACATTTGGCAAAGAAAGAGAAAAACAGAAACCCATTTCAATAAGGCTGGAAGAAACATATGTCAATCACACATCAGCAACTCTTCAGGCAGGTTTCAAGGAAGTGGAGGGAGCATAAAGAGATACCCATTGCTACCTAGCTGTAGTTACCCAGTTAGTCACGTGTTCTCTGCTTCTGCTTCTCCCACCACTGCTGACTGGTGTCCTCCCATTTTATCTCCAGATCCAGCTTCCCAAAGAAAGCATCTGATCAGTGGAGGCTAGTCTCCATCTACTGTAGAGAGTGAGCACTTGGGGCACAGCAATCATGACAGACCATTTTATGGATGCTGGCCCTGCCAATAGTTGGCTTTCTTTGGGTCAGCTACTGATTCCATCAGTCAGTTAGAGCCAGAGTTACAGGAGCAATACCATGAAGCCAAGCAGAGAATCTAAAAAAAGGGGCCTTTGGAAGGCTTTGTGTGACTGGTACAGACTATATATTTTATCGTAAATGCTTGCATTTGAATAAAAAGACATTTTTTTAAAATATGCATTCAGAAAATATTTTATTTTACTAAATTTTTCTAGCACAATATTTTAATTTCTCCAAGAGGAAGTAAATAATACCAAACAAAGTTATAAGGAGAATAATTTGTTTTGTTATTTTTATGTCTCTGATGGTAACTAATTCTTATTAAGGGAATTGTGCTGATATAAGTGCTTTCCTGTTCCAGGAAGCATAATGGATAAATGCTGTTTAATCTGTGTGCAAATATATGTGTTCTAGGGAGCAAGGTCCAATATTTCCCAGTGCTAGGAAATATATTCTATCTTTTGACCCAACAGATCCTGAGGCAACTTCTTTCTAAAGACTCTAACCAACTCCGTTATTTTCTTTGGTGAAATGTATTTGGGGATTTTATGACTATTAATATTCCACAAACAGGAGAATAGTCTTTGCATCTTCCAGACTCAAAGAATATTTGCCAATTCACACACAATTTGTGTCAAAAATAAGGTATCACTTCTGTCTCTAAATTCTTTTCCAATTCCATAATATCATAGGGCTGTTAAGCATTATTTGGCGGTGTTGGATATTAAAAAATAACTTTAATTTTTATTTGTGTCCATCAAAATTGTCTAATTTTATGAGTATTAAATCAATGCTTAATTGTATTACATTTGAGTATGAAATTTAGTTATATGCATGTACATAATTTGCATAAGCTATTTCTTCTCTATGTGATTAGATGAGTATAATAAAAATAGAAATGCTTAAGTACTTGTTTTTACTTATATCACACCTATATTTTAAATTCTTTAGATCCAATATTAGTTTCTTAATCATTTATCACCTAAAGTGATTAATTGAATTTAACATTTCTGTTAGTACCAAGGAGTAAAACCATTTTTCCTTAACAATTCACATCAAATTCAAATGATTAGTTTTGATGTTTGGGAAATTTCTAAATCTTTATTACTGTAGAATCAGATGATCATCTAACAGGTACTGTTGTATTAATCATGGTAATTCAAAATTTGCCACAAATTCAATTCAGGTAAACCAACATTTAGTCAGTGTTACACATCCTAAGTACTATGGGGGCTTGAATGATGGATAAAATATGAACCCTGCCTTTGAGTCCTACCATATTTCAGCACAATGATAGGTATGTTTCATAAACTCTCATTTAATTTTCACAACAATCTAATGACACAGGTATTATGTTATTCCTGTTTTACTTACATACTTGAAGCTCAAAAACATCAAGTAATTTCTCCAAGATCACGCGTCTAGTAAGTGGAAGAGGCAGAATTTGAACTCAGGCCTCTCTAACGTCTCCGCCCGTCATGCCTCAATGCAGTGCTATCACAGAGGTATATGATGCAGCTATGGTTTTTGGTCTGGAGGGTAACAAAAGGTAGCGGGTAGAGGAAACATTTGATTTGGTAGTTAATGTGTAGAAGAATGTTATTAGGCCAAGTGTGCTTGAGGAGCAGTAGGTAGCTCATTTTGTAAAGAAAGATCCTAGGGTGGATTGAAGAAAGGCAGCAGATGAAGATTAAAAAGGAAGGCCAGGTCTGAATATAAAAGTACTCAGGTATCCTGCTAAGGAAGTTAAATTTGGCTTTGTAGAAAACAAAGCAGAGACATGAGCTGGTTTGTATTTTTAAAAGATAACTTTGGTAGCAATGGAAAGGGCGTACTGATGAGGTGAGAGAAAGAGGAGGGAGAGAAGATTTAGGATACTACAAAAATCCAGTCACAAGATGACGAGGCTCCAGATCTGCACAGTGGTTCCATGAACAGAAAAGGAAGAACGAGATTCAAAACCTATTGAAGGAGTAGAAGCAACAGGATATAGTGATGGATTTTGTGTTTGTGTAGAAGGAAAGAATTGAAACGTCTACCTTGGTGAACTCGATGGAGAGCTAAATGAATTGAAATACGAAAGACAAGAGGGAGGAATGGCTTTAGGGGTGAGGGTGACGTGATATATTTGACTTTAAACATGTTGCATTAAAATTGCCTATAAGACAGCCACAGCAAGCACTGGGAATTGTGCTGTAATACAATCAGAAATGAAGAGCCAGGGGAACACGGAGAGGAAGCCACTGATGTCAACTAATTGGTCAAGGAAGGCTTTGAGAAGAAAAAGACACTAAATGCCAAAGGATAGATAAATTGAGTAAAAGAATATTTAAGGTAGATTTGAATTCAAAATGTGGGTTTTTTGAGGAAGATTAGCCCTGAGCTAACATTTGCTGCCAATCCTCCTCTTTTTGCTGAGGAAGCCTGGCCCTGAGCTAACATCCATGCCCATGTTCCTCTACTTTATATGTGGGATGCCCACCACAGCATGGCTTGACAAGCGGTGTCATGTCCGCTCCCGGGATCCGAACCAGCGAACCCTGGGCCGCTGAAGCAGAACGTGTGCATTTAACTGCTGCACCACCGGGCCGGCCCCCAAAATGTGTTTTATGTTTATTACTTTGTTGGGCATCCACCTAGATTTGTACACATTTTGATAGATTTTTCTTATAATTTTCTCTAACGTACAAAAGTCTTTGCTTAGAGATGTAGTTAGGTTAAGTGTTTTGCATATTCATTCATTCATTCAATCAACCATGTTTTATAACGAAGTATTTTTAAGGCAATACATAGAATGTAGTAAGTGCTGTGATTGTTATGTTTTCTTAACATAGTGGATATGTGCAATAACCAAGTGGCATCTAGCCATGAGGGGACAGAAAAGCTTTCAGGACAGGAAAAGGAGCCATCCAAGTTGAGACATGAAGGACAAATAGAAGTTAACCAAGGGGGGATGCTATTCCGAAGAGAAGGAATATCCTGTGCAAAGTGCCAGAAACCACAGCTGGAGTAAAAACTACAAGAGGAGGCTAGGTCACAAAGGACCTTATAAACCCTACCAAGGAGTTCGGATATTATCTTAATGGCAATGGGGAGCCATCTCAAATCTTTCAGTCAGGAAACTGATATGATTATATTTGTCTGTTTGAAAGATTTTTTTCAATGTCATATGAAGAACGTGTTGGAGGAAGGCAAGAATAGAGGCATGTATAATATTGCATCCAAGTGAAAAAGGATGACTGCATTAATGAAGGCAGTGACTATGGTGATGAAAATAGTGGATACGGTGGAGGGCCTAGGGATTGATTTGACGTGAGGAGTGGGGTGCTGATAAGAGAGATATCAGCACTGATAAAACAGCGCTTATAAAAGAGAAAACAATGACATGCAGGTTTCTTTCTTGAGTGTTTGGATGAATACAGAGGTTTTGCTCACTGACACAGGGGATGCAGGAAGAGATATAAGTTTTGGAGGATGATTATTTTAGCTTTGAACATGTTGCATTTTAAGATGCTGCCTGTAGGTCATCTTACTGAAGACATCAAGTGATTGGATATAAGCCTGACTGGTAGTTGAAATCATGGAATAACATAATTTGTGAATTGGGCCTTGAGGCATGGCAAAGATTATGGAAGTCAGAGAGAAGAAAAGGGGGAGAGAGGGAGAGAGAGAAAGCGGGTGGAAGGGAGACAAAGGACATCTAGGCAGAGGGAGCAATGTAATGCACACAGTGGCAGGAAAGGGTAGGAGTATATTTGAGAAAAATCATACTGTCAAGTGTGAGATAAGATGAGAATGGTCATCTTAGCTAATAGGCTGAGGGTTGAGTTTATTCTGTACTCAATAGGGAACCAATGAGGCTTTAAGCATGGGAGGAGCATTTACAAATAAGCCATTAGGAATGTTGGACTGGAATATGGATTGGAGTGGGAATGCAGAGACCGTGTAGTTGGCTATTGACTTATCTGGGATAGATGTAATGAGATTTAGAAGTAGGGTAGTTTCTGAGGAAATAAAAAAGCTTGGATGCAAGAGGTACTTGTGAAAATAGAAGTGTTACAGCTACGTCGGACTGGACGTGGTAAGGAGAAGGGAAGGAGATGACCATGAGAATGGTGAGGACTTTGAGGGAAAAAGGAAAAATCAGAAGAGGGACCTGGTTTCGGGAAATATGTAGGTTGTACTGTATGTAGAACTTTATGATTATGCTTCATAGAATTAAAACAGAAGAATAGTATATCAGTATATTTTATTTTTAAACTTGCTTTTTTCCCCTCCTTTTCCCCTTGAGCTTATAAAACTATATCCCAGAGATTAGACCAGACGATAATTTTCTTTTGCTACACACTACAAGAGAAAACAAGACTTAGACACCCATTTGGAAAGACTGAAAGAGCGGACTCAGTAATCCTTACCAAGAGTGACGGTCAATCATCTTTGCTGGGCTGGACCACTACAGGGGAGGCGAGGAGCAGCCACAGCAGCTGAACTCATGGCCTGAGCACATCCCTTTGGCAGGGAGCAATAAAACAATGATAGAGAAAAGATGTGGGGCACTTCCATGGCAATTGCTAGGATGCAAGTTGTTCTTTTGTTGACATCTTCGAAGTCTATAAAAATATAGTTCGGGATATCTACCAAGAAGGGTCTGATGCAAAGTTAAACACATCAAGAATGCTAGATGCCATTTCCACTTAAGTAGCTGTCTGTTCTGGGGGCAAAGGGGGGGTGTCTTCATGATCTTTGCTGGTGATCTCTCCAGTTCCACGGTTTTATGGAAGTTCTGGTTTTGTTCAGGAGAGTCGATTCTCCCTGCCAGACCACCACAGAACGCCATTTTCCTTCAGTTGTATTGCTTCAGACGGTCTGCAAATGCAGTATTTCTTACATGACTCCTTCCATCTTCAGTGTTGATACTGCAGGTGAACTTTTTTTCTTTAGTGACTTGACTTGTGAATTGGTTATTGTTATTGTTTTTCAATGAGTTTTTATTCCAAGAAAAAAAGTTTTAATTCCCTTGGAAAAGAAAGACAGGGGCCCCCAGCCTGTGGACCCAAGCGCTAAGATGCTTTTTCAGACGGGGGCAATTGGATGCTGCTAGTAATATGGAGATTAGACATTCTGTCTCCAGCATGGGAACAGGGCTGGCTCAGCGAACAGGCAACTGCTTGCCTGCCCGTCTTCCTC
Source organism: Equus asinus (assembly GCF_041296235.1). Classification (NCBI taxonomy): domain Eukaryota; kingdom Metazoa; phylum Chordata; class Mammalia; order Perissodactyla; family Equidae; genus Equus; species Equus asinus. Next base: position 26,300,045 of record NC_091816.1, on the reverse strand, counting down.
GGGCCAGATAAAGGCCCAGAAGGAGCAGCTGCCAGGCAGGAGGAATGTGAGAAAATAGGAAATTGATTTGAAATAGGATAGGGAAAAAGGCAGAAGAATGAATTTGAGAATTTTCAAATATTCCCTTTTTAGGCCTATGTAGTTGCTGTCTCTGCAGAGGAGGATGATCTTTAGTTATTCTCTCACGAGAGTCAAAAAGCAGCGAATTCACAGTCAGTACAGATATAAGAAAGACCTGAAGTTGGTTTATTTCTTTATAATTGGAGGAAAATTGAATATGGATTTGTATTTTACTCTTTGGAAAGTGTTTTTGATCCTTTAGAAATAAAAAAAGAAGTGGAAAATTATAAGCATTCCGATTCTAGGCTCAGGAAGAGTAGTTTTTTTTTTTCCCCCTGCTAGTTACAAGGATATTAATTACATATCACATCAACCAGAGGGGGCTGGGCAGTTTCATGTTCGACTATGAAGGTCACAGGGATTCTAATTTTCTATTGACAGTGGTTCGTTTGCTCTAACAGATGCCTTTAGGCAGATCATATCACCCCTCTACTTCTTTGCTTAAAGGAGTATGGAGGAGTGTCATGTTAATGATATTTAGGATCACTAATAAATAGGAGAGATGTCTGTCTTTAGGATCACCCACCAGCTGCCCTGCAAGAAGGCAAGGGGACTGAGCAATGAGCTCTAAGTTTCCGTTGAGTCCTAACATTTGGTGATGCTGTGTGATCTCTTCAGGCAGGAAACTGATGGTGTGTTCTAACGACACTGACCAAGAGCATCCTATTTATAGAACACTGACCTCTACCTCACTTGAAGTTGTTGACAGGCTCCAGAGGCATTAGAAGAGAGAGACCTTACAATATATGTAAAACCTAGTTAGGAAGGATAAACACACATGATTGCCACCAACAATCTGATAACAACCACATACCACTATAGTTCACGCATTGCTTATTACCTCTCTGGGCTTCTAAAAAGTCACCAATGCTATTCTTATGAAGGAAAGAACTTCTCACCTCCTACATGCATTGCAGTGTAGCAAGTATCTTAACAAATGGAATGTTCATCTGTAGAGTAGAATAAAGTTGAAAAGAGCTGTTTTCTAAATCACATCTGCATTAGGAAGTCAACATTTGGAAATGACTGAGTGGGCCCTTTACCTCATTCCTCAAACTAAACAAATAAAAGCTTCATCTGTAAATTGACAATGGGAGGGCAGGCAACAAAACAGTCAGGACAGCGGGAAACCAGGGTGGAAAAAGAAAATCATGGAGAAAAAGAGTTAATTTAAATATCCAGTAGCTGAAAACCATTACCCTAAGACATTAAAGAAACTGGAAGAAACTCCTGCGCGGCCATTTAAAGGATTCAGAAGACCTGAGAGATTTCTTTTTTACAGAGGGAAAAATTGAGACCCAGATAAGTTAAGACTTAGCAAGGTCACACAGCCAATCAAAAGAAGAGCCGTGTCCAGATCTCAGATTTCCTGATTCCTAGAGAATTTGTGGAGAAGCGGAGAAATCCCTGAAGGGTGGGCCAGATTCAATGTTCAAACTGTTGAGGTTACCTCGTTCCTTTTCTGTTCTTCTATTTTGCAGGGAGCACATTTTATCATCAGTTTCACTGGTGCCTAGTTAAGTAATCCAGTGCGTAGACAAAAAAAATACCTGCTGATCTGGATTACAGCCATGAATTTTCCTGACACTGATTATGACACTGTATGTTTTTATTAAAATTGCTAGAAATAATCACGAAGCCGTAGAATAAGCTTTTTATGGAATAAATGCCTAGCTATAATTTAGGACCTGTCTCACTAATCATAAATTGCTGTTAATCACGATCTAATCTAACTGCTCTTTTCCAGTTAGAAAATTCCTCATTCCAACCATCCTTCTGAAACCCTGCCAGAAATTCCTTGAAGGGAAATTTACCCAACATCCTTTCTAGAATACAACCAATAAAGATACAGGTATTCAACACAGACTTGTACCTAACTATGAGAGCCTGGCTGCTTATTCTGGCTGCTTATATCATCTGAGCTAAAGCTATCTTAGACTCTGTAGTTAAAGTGACACAATGATATATTGATCTAATGAGTAATATTATGAAATTAATTCTAAAATAGTCTAACTTGTTCTGCCTTAATCTTTAAAATTCATTTGAATGATCACATTGTGCAAACCTTTACTTGAAGACCTTGCCAAGGACTTTGGCCCAAAATAACATACAGCTCTACACATTTTCACAGTGGTTTCTATTTCAAAGTCAAATTGCCACTTAGGATAGTAGGCTCTGAAACACCTGTAGAGTCTGGTGTCAAAATCTTTACCTGGACACTTGCCTTAGTGGTCAGTCTTTTGTCTGTCATGGCCTTAGGAGTTTATATCCACCTTGCTTAGCATCAATTAAATAGATGCCCATATTTTGCCTTTCAATTATTCCAGATCTTTTGAAAGACCTAATTGCCTTTGCAGGAGTTCTCCTAAAAGAAAGACACAGTCCCTAAAGCTTGCTATCTCTCAGAAGCTGAAAGCCCGCAGGACTAGATACACTACACTTGGGGTTTTCCTTACCTGACAGCCTGTCTCCACCTGTTTTTTACTGTATCCCCAACTCCCTTTCTAGAGAACTCATTTCTTGTCATATAGTACTTAATGTGTGTCTTTGCATGATTTCCCTTAAGCTGCTGAAGTTGCCCGTAGCAAGACCCTAAGCGCACTTGCTTTTTACAGACTGAGACAGACCCCAGGTAGAAATTTGCCTAAAAGAACCAGTATATTTTTCCCTACAGAGTATTTTAAATAATGGAAATGCTGTTTTCTACACTAGTTTTAAACTAGTCTTGCCCTGTGAGGATTAAAGAAGGCATTTCATGTGAAAGTACCTAGGGTGCTTCAGGCCCATGATAGGCATTCCATAAATGTGAGTCAAATTCAAATCTAAAATTTTTGAAGAAAAAACCTGGTTTGTACACTAGCTGTCTCCGTTTCCCCACCATCTACTGGCTTGTCAACCCCCATTAAACCTGACATTCACCCCATTGCTCTGCTAGAAGTTACTCCCCTTTAGGTCACAAATTGCTTCTTCCTGCCAATTTCAAGAGCTTTACTTCGCTCATCATAAGTATTAATCGGTGACATATAGCTATGTTAACCATCACCCGCCTCATTCCGTGCCTCAGTTCTTGAAACCTCCCTTCTGGGTTCTTTGTTGGTAACTGCTGATTCTCTCCAGTTTCCTAGACTTCGCCTTCTGTCTCCCTTGGTGCCTGAACTTCCTGTTCGTGACCTCTGTACCTAAGCACCCCCCAAGACTCAGACTTGGCCCTTTGCTTTCTTAGTTTACTTATTGCCTCTCATCTCATCTACTTTCATAAATACCACAGTGATGGAATGTGTTAGTAAATGAACACTACAGAGCGAAATTCCTTCTTTCCATCTCTAAACTCCTTGCTAGCATATTTAAAGAGAGAGACTCAATGAAATGCTTGCTTCACTCTATTTCCTTTATGTTTGTCTCCTCATAGAACTTTCTTCTTGGGTCTAGATCTCTAAATCTAGAGCCTGATAACCCAGAGGTTGTGGTTCTCAGCTCCAGCCCCACACATCCTACTAAGGAGGTTCAGAGAAGAGACATTAAGGTGATGAAAGAGGAGAAAATTAGAGCCATGAGGAAATGGTAAAATAAAATTAATAATAATTGAGATTATTTAGCATGACAATGTGGATCTTAAGGGAAGATTTAAGAATAATCATCTTCAAGTTCACGAAGAGTCTTTGTTGACAAAATGGTGACCAGCTGTTCTTCGTTTCTACTGAAGATTGAACAAGAGCATTTGGGCATAAATTGTGGTGTTAGAGATTTAAGTTAGTGATTCTCAAAATAGAATTGCCCTCGGTAAACAATTTTAAACATTGTAATGTATTACCTGAAATGGACATGTCATGGTAGGGCTTTTTTTTTTAAAGATTGGCACCTGAGCTAACGACTGTTGCTAATCTTTTTTTTTCTTTCTGCTTTTTCTCCCCATAATCCCCCCAGTACAAAGTTGCATATTTTAGTTGTGGGTCCTTCTAGTTGTGGCATGTGGGACGCCACCTCAGCGTGGCCTGATGAGCGGTGCCATCTCCGCACCCAGGATCCCAACCAGTGCAACCCTGGGCCAACCACCGAAGCAGAGCGCGCGAACTTAGCCCCTCGGCCACGGGCCGGCCCCAGGGCTTTTTTTTTTAAACAAATAGATTCATCTGTGTCTGGGGATCCAGAAGGATATGACCAAATTAGATCATGTATTAAATTTATGTCCAATTTGATAATTCTGTGATTTTATAATGAAAAAGTATACATTTATAGCTTTAAAAAATAGTGACCTCAAACTATCAATGGTGCTAGGTGCCTTAAGGTCACAGTCTCTGCCCTCGAAAAGCTGGTTATGTGAGATTGGGTTAGGTTAGAGGGGTGTGTGTGTGTGTGTGTGTGTGTGTGTGTGTGTGTAAGAGAGACAGAGAGAAAGCCAAATAATTATAGAATAGTGTGATAAATACAAATGATCGAATTGCTGGAATTAACAAGCAGTTTCTTTAGTACCGACTATTCATTTCCAATGATCCATCCATCTACCCATCCCCAAACCAGTATTTAATTAGTGTCTCCTTTGTGCAAGACTCTATGCTAAATGCTGGGGAATCAGCAAAGAAACGGTCCCTGCTCTCCTGTGGTTATGGTCTGGGAAGAGCTACAGATGAGTAGAACAGACAGCAGAATACAGCGTGATGAATGGTAGAAAAGGATATTTACGGAGTTCAATGGGAACTCAAAAGGGGGGCCTTTAAACTATTTTTAGTGGACCGGGAAGGCTAAATCGAGGAACTGGCTTCCAAGCCAAGTCATGAACAAGCAGGAATTGCCCAGGTAAAAAGCAGAGGTATTAAGCATGTACTTAGATCCAAAATGGCATATAAAAATATGTGCATAGACATAATATATGCTCGCAAAATAGAAAAAAAATGACTAAAAACATATTGCATGTGACTATGTCATGAAAACACCTGAAATTAATACATTATTGACTATCCAGATTCCTTTGTCAAAAAAGGCATGTTAAGTAAACTCTTTGCAAAAATGATCTTAATACATATGGATTCTTTTGAAAATTTTGATATTACCTATTTTAAAAGGTGAATATAGACATTTGTGTGAATTCTGTGTTCTGTCTATTGCATAAAGGATTTGACCTATGGATAGCTATTGTCTTTATAGACAACTACCCACCTGACAACATCACTTCCTCACTAGCCATCAATGAACAACTAATTCTTGGCATCTAAACCAACAAAACAAAGTATTTATAGTAATATATTGAATTTCAAAGATAAATTGCCTTGCTTTCTGACATTTAACTGAAAAACGTGTTCTTGAGAACTAACACTAAAATATGCTTTGGGGTTGGGTGAATGGAATGACGGTTGGAAACCAATAGTCCAGATTGAAGAAATTGCTCCCTAAGCATTACAAGTCTATCGTTTGTATCAATCACCTTTACATTTCTTAAACATGGACTGTCAAAGAATACATTCAAAGGACCCCCCCCCCACAATGCATTCGTATTTTCAAAACCTAAAAATAAGTTGAACCCCAGTAAGTTGCCACGCGTGGACAAACACTGCCATCCCTGGGTGGCCTTGGGAATTAGTCTTGCTGCTGTAGACCTTGTGTCCCATGTCCCAGAGATGAGTAGTACTCCCTCGATCTTGGCCCCTTCTGTGCTTTCCTGGTCATGGTTACTCTACTGCAGACTCCCTTCTTCCATGCCTTTGGACCCCTGGTGGCTTGACTTGAGCCCTCAGCTCTTACCACGTACCTGCTTCCTGGCATACGTACCCCCTGCTAACTCTTGCTGGCCATCTGGATTTCTCCTGAAGCTCTGCCCTCCTGCCCTCCTCCTGTTCTCACCACTAGGGAGGAATCATCTCCCTTCCCCACTCCCTTCCCTCCCACCTGGATCTTTGCCAGCACAGAGCTGAGGCTCACTAAGCCTTTTGGATACAGTGCATTGCTTGATTGCCCCCTGCAAAGAGTCCAGACCTCCTCACACACGCCCAGACTCTGCTTCCTTCTCCTCCCTGCCTGCCCAGGCTCTGGAGGACCCAGCACGCTCCTGCCCAAGGTCACCCGAATTAGGACAGAGAGAAGAACAGGGTCTTTTGACACACAACAATGATTGGAGATTTAAAAAAAGAGCCTTAGGTCTTCACCAAGTATCATATTTCAGAAGGCATTTCTGGTTTTGGTGAAATAATTTAACACCTTTAAAAATAAAGAAGAGAACCTACCTTTTAGAAATGACTTAGGATGTGGGTCATTTCAGAGAGTTGTGAAATAAATTGCTATATTGTGGGTAGATTTTTCTGGAGGTTAAATCAAAGAATAACCTAGATATTATGCTCGCCTTTCAGATTTAATGTAGACATCTGTGAAAAATTATGAATTGGCTTTTATTACAAGGCTTTGTTTTCAAACCTTTATTTTTGTTCCAGTGTAAATGATAATTGAACTTTATTGGAAAAAGAACCCAGAAATATGGCTTTAAATACAGTATTATGTCAGCTTATAACAGAGTCCACATAGCTGTTAGAGACTTTTGGGCTACTGACAAAAGAACACTTTGCAAAACAGAAGATAAACTCTAAAATTTTATTCATAGCAGGTAACTAAAGTGATTGTACAATTATTAATGTACCAATTTATAGTGCACTGTAATTTTGGTGACATAAACAGTTTCTTTGACTATTTGTTATTTGAAAAAGAACAAATCTTTATAAATAAATGTGTAATTTTTAACAGAGATCGAATTCTAGAGTGACAGATATATATTGACCTATGCCAATCCCTAAATCAGGTGTTCAGGAGTGTTTATTAACTCTTTCATTCTTCTACAAGATTCCAGCTTGCAGAGAATACTAATATGCGCACTACTTGTTACCCTAACTCTTAAGGTAATTTCAAAACACAACAGAAATCAGCGGCTGTGCCTCTTTTTTCCCCCTCCCATATCTACAAATTATCAATTTTGAAAATTGAGTATCGTATTTTCAAATCTTTGGTCTGGCCTATCATGGCATATTTGATTTAGAAAGTGAACTATATTTCTACTACCAGTTTTAACTACTGGGTTGTTGCTAAGTAGTTGATGAAATGGCTTAAGCACAGACTCTGGACCTGGGGCTGGGTTTAAGCTCAGGCACTTGTAACTTTGTGGCCCATTATTAACCTCTTTGAAATTCTAGTTTCCTCATCTGTAAAATGGAATAGTATTACTTTATCATGGGGGCTTAAAGAATGAGTAAAAATGGTATGTGTCAAATGCCCAATACTGTGACAGTCGAAGGAGAAGCTCAATGTTAGTTTTTATCATTGTCATAGACTTAGCACAGCTAAAATCGTTCGATTTTGATTTTGTATCAGCACCTCTGACAATATGGATTTGCTGCTTAATCATTAGCAGGAAAGGTAATCATTCCAGTTTTGGTTAAACTCTGATTTTTTCCTCAAGGTTTTTGGCCTAAGCAGAGAGAGGTCAGAAGAACTCTTCATATGCAAGCAAGTTGGTGCCAGTTGGAAGTAACAGCTCACTTGTGGACTTTTTTTTTCTTTAAATACAATTTGCTTTGATTCGGTTTGCTTCATGCATTTTTAAAAATCTTCCTTGTGGTGTGTAGTCATTAGGCTTTTATGCCTAAAGAACTGAATTCAGTTATAAGTAAAATTTATTTAATAGCACAAGTATGATTCCATGTGGTTATTTATTCAGAACATAAAATAGCCACATAATTCCACATATTTGATAGTGTCTGCTCATGGAACTTCGGGGAATTCTGCAGATCTTAGAGAAGAAATGCTTAAGTTATAGAAGGCAGTAGCCATAATGCTAATTATCCCTGACATCGTCAATATGGCAAACTATAGTAGACTAAAATAGAAATTTAATGTGTGCCTTATTATACGTCTCTGTAGAACTCTATAGAGGACTCCTATATTTAAATCATGGCAGTGATTTAATGCGTGGATGGGTGTGGCCACAAAACCTTGTGTCCTTTCTTGGGAAGATATCCGTGGAAACCATCCTTCGCTTTGCAGTGATAGACACTGTTTAAAACCACGTCTCTCCCTCTAGTTCCCCATGGGCTGTTGCTGCTGCTGCTCAGCTGTGTTCAAAGTAAGCCCTTGATTATTCTCAAGGGATATTGTCTTTGTCCAATGTGAAAATAATTAGTTTTGTATTCAGAAAAGGTACAACGAGATATACACGTAGAATATTCCAATAGAGTCCAACCGAAAAATTTACCTAACCTGTATTTGATATTCATAGATGTGCAGTGCTTAATTAGCATTTTAAATTGGAATTTTAATAAATGCTATCAATCAGTGACCAATTTACATAGCATTTATCTGGGGAAATGAGCATGCCAAATATCAGTCTTCTTGAGATTCATCTTGACCCAAACAGTGATTTAAGATTTTAAAACCTTTCATTCTTCCATTAGAGTGTTCATCTTTCCAATGTCCTACTCCAAATCCTGATCTGCTATCTTGTGTCTTCAAAATTCCAGGGGTACATATCTGAAGCACAGACAAGCCCCCCCGGGGCCTAGCAAATTCTAACTGGGCAATGTTCTACCTATTTAATTTTTCTAAGATTCCAATTGCACAATGCCTTCTTCATATTCTGGCCTAAATAGTTATATGGTGTTTATTTGCAATTACTTCAGGAAACCTCCACCCCCAGAAGAGTCGCACACATTACAATGATCCGTGAAATGATCATTTTCAAAATGTTATGACTTAGGAAGGTATTTGCTTAAGAACTTAGAAGTCTCCCAGTGCCCCACAAAATATCTATTGTTCTATTTTTGACCCAGTTCCACTAAACAGAATTTCAAAACCCTGAAATAACTTCAAAATTTAGACTGTGTCAAAGGACTATTTAAATCATTTCTATGAGATCTTAATAATGTGCTAATTAAAGGGTGAACATATTGATCATTCAGGGAAGAATAGACAGGATGGTGTGATAATCATGTTGTGATAGAATGTGTTTGTGAGTCACCGTTTTAGAAGAGCCATTGTTATGGAAAGAAAAGATCACTGAGGTATAGAAACTTTGCTTAAACACCGAGTAACATCAGACATTTCCATATATGATGATGGATGTGTTAGATGGTAATGAAAATTAAGAAGGAAAAGTACCTACCAAGAGTTGGATGAGCCGTATTCACATTGTTGTAGCAACAGATGTAAAAAGTGACAAGTCAGAGTAAAGGCAGTATGCTAAAGAGGAAAAAAAAATTACTGTTGAATCATGGGAAAGAGGAGAGAATACAGCCTTTACTGGATCTTATTGACAAATGGAGAACACTGATCCTTCCTTTCTTAAAGTAGAGTTCATTTTTTGGTTTGTTTTGTCTATGTTTAGACGATAGTTAAAATGTGGAATGACAGCTAATGATATAAAGAAATGTTGATTGAATTGATATTAGTATTGTAATGTAAAGTGCTTCTTGTTTTTTCTCGCTTATTTATAAAACCCTTGAGGGATGTGGAGGAACTGGAAGAAAACACTGGTGAATCTAAACATTCATGAACATTCATTCATTCAATTCTCAGTTTAATAGAGGAAGACGCGGAAAAAGATGGAATGTTCTAGAAGAGAAATTAAGGGAAGGAGGGACGTTGAACTGGAGGCAATGCAAAAATAATGATAAAAGTGAATCTGGAGGGAGAAAAGACAATTTTTAAAATAAAAATTTAAGTGCTGCAATATTGCAATATCTTTTATTTAAAAGTAAAGCTAGTTAGAACACCACATTAGCTAGTCCAGATCAGGGGTGTCCAGTCCTGGCACATCATTTAGAGTTAGCTCAGACCGCTTGAACACACGCCTCCAGCCCCAGGGACCTTCTTCCCTCCCCCGGGTGCAGGCCCGGCTCTCCCATTAATGGGGGTCTGAAAGAGCAAGGAGAACCAGCGGGGCGCAGAGCAGCCCCCGCCGCGGTCCGATCGGCCCCGGGGCCGACGCAAGGGGCCGAGCCTCGGGAGCCGAGGCCGGGGGCGAGCCGGGCTGAGCCGGTCCCCACCGCGATCACAGGCGACACCCACACCCACGCAGCGCCCGCCCGCCGGCGCTCGACTCCGGGCCCCCATCGGCGACCACTCCCGCCTCCAAGATCCCCGTCTGCTCATCTTGCCGGGGCAGCGCATCCGGGGAGCCAGGGCACTCCGTTTCGCAGAGCCGAGGGGCGTCTGGCCATCCTTCTGGCTGGGATTAAGTAAACATCTCAACTGCGGGAGGCATGAATGGTGGCAGACGCGGGGTCGGGATTCATTCATGGGCTGGGAAAGAGGTTCTTTTGTGCGCCCGGGAAAGTAGTGCTTCTGGAGAAAACCTATTTTGCAAAATCGACAGCAAGTTGGAAAAGCACATTATGGAATACTGATGTTTGAGGGTCTGCGTGTGTTTGTGGGTAATACCCTCGATCGGGGTCTATCAAGCGTGTCTGTAACCAGCTTGGGGGGGGGGCAGTTTTCGCCCTCTTCGTTAGGGGCATGGATGTGAAAATGCCCCCGGCGTGCGTGTCCGTGTGCGTGTGTGTGTGTGCAAGGGGGGGCGGCCAGGAGGCGGCGGCCGCCGGGGCGCGGGGCTGGCGGGGCGGCGGCGGCCGGGCCCGGCGCGAAGGGGTTAAGCGCCGCCGCCGCCCCCTCGGCGGCCGGGTGTAAACAGAGGAGCCTCAGCCTATCATGTCTGGCTGCCGCTCGCAGCCGGAGCCCCGAGCCCGGCGCTGTAACATGATACGCTCCAGACCCAGGCAACTTGGCAGCGCCGGGCTCGGCTCCGCACGGCCACAGCGAGGGCGCGCCGCGGCGAGGTGGGTGAGCGGCGGCGGCGGCGGGGCCCGGCCGGGGCGCGGGCGGCGGGCGGCGCGCGGTCCTCGCGGCTCCTCCGGCGGGGTGGCTGGCTCGCGCTCGGGGCCAGGCGGCGGCGGCGGCGGCCCCGCTGGGCATCCCGGTGCAGTCGGAAGGGGAGGAGGCTCCGAGCCGCTGGGCACCGGGGCCGAGGCCACATTAGCATCTGAAATGAGGTGGCTTTTTAACCCCTGAGGGACCAGATTTCAGGATTTGGAAGCGGTAAAGGCTGAACTTTCTCGAGGACTCTTCGTCCCTCGGAGTGGTGCAGGTAGCCGCGGGGAGGACCGAGTCTTTTGTTCCCGGGATTTTTAATTAGGTGGATTATTTTGCGAGGGGTATACAGTCCTAATCCGTGAGGTCAGGCTTTTCCCCAGCATCCTGTGACTTTTGCGGTGTATCTTGAATTCGTTGGGAGTGATTTGGGATCATTTGTGTCTGATAGGTTTGAAAATCTGCATTGAGCTTAAGTGAATCAGCCCTTTGGTTCCATGAACTAAAATCCATCATACTAATTGCTGAATGGGGGAAAAAGCTACAAATTAATCTTGCTGATGGAAAGGGCAGTTTTTCTCCTGCAAAATACTTAGGGTGTGATTTTTGTCAGGAGAGGGTTTTCTAGAGCGGAGTCTCTAAAAGAAATCCAACTTTACCGTCGTGTTGCCATGCAGATTACTCCCGTGGATAAATAGTTGGGAAGGATTTGGAAAAACTTGTGCGCTACCTATTAAAGTAAAAATCATTTGACCATTTATGTGTGTATTTTAATAAAATAAAGCAGAGATCCTTGGCAGCTTTGAGAATGAGAAGTCCCATTTCCTCCCTCTCCCGTGGCTGGCGTCTCTATCTCTCTGGAATATCTCATAAATGATATGTACAGAATATATGTGCCTGTGTCACAAAGTCATTCTGTCTTCTGAAAGCCTAATATAATCAAATTCAGTGCCTTAAGATGGTGTAGTTGAAGATTTGATCCCCTTCCACTGAAGTGGAAATACTTTCAGTAATTGAAAGCAGATTCACGTCTGGAGTTGTACAAGCCAAGGTTTTCATTTTTAAAATAAACCTTTTGTTCTCTGGTTTTAAATGTTTCAAAGAGCCATCCAGAGACCTCTGTGTGCTAATTGTTAAAGTAGTCCTTGAGAAAGGATTGAAAATATCCAGGGAAGGCATTTTAGAAATACAGCTAATTTACTAAGCCAGCCTCTCAGTAGAATATTTCAGTGCAGCGTCTAGTGCCTGTGCCACACATTGTGGTTTTTTTTTCCAGCGGATTCCTCGGCATTAAAATGCAACTGTAGTGTTCAAAACCCCCAAACCCCAAGCAGAGGCCATCTGTTTTAAGAGGTTAAAAAACCCGAGAAATTTGGGTGTTATCCCATTTTACACTGTGATTTACACAATGTGAGGATAAATTTGAAATCAAGGATAAAGTATGTTTAATTTAAAGAGATGGTAAGTATGTATTAACCGGTAGGCTGAAACTTACAGAATGTGGCTGCAGGTTGTTCACCTGGTTCCTTTCTCATCTTTGGAGGCTGTGTGAAAAGCTTTTAAAAATTGGCCATTAAAGACTGAAATTAGGATACATTCTGACAAAGAGGGAGTCACTTGCTCTCTTATTAGCCGTGAAGATAGAGAAGAATGGTGATATGTTAGAGGGGCGCCTGCCTTCTTCAGGACGTGAAATCTAAAATGAATTGTGTGATTATGAGGAAAAAGTTAGAAGAGTTGTACTTTTAACAGTGATAATTGAGATCAGAAAAAAATAGCGGTCTTCCAGATATTTTTAATTACTAGTTTCTTAAACCTGTTGTAGTAATTATTAGTAAGATGTGAATGGGCGTATTTACAGAGTCTAACATGGCAGTCTGATTTCTTAAAAACTTCTGGGTAGCTCCTTATTTACATTGTTTCCTTGTCTTCCTGCGAGTTGATCATTTGAGTAACCTTCGAATAAATATGAAGTGACTAACTTGGTCACAATTTAAATGATCTTCTTGTTACATTTCTCAAGTAAAAGTCCTGGTTTATAAATTAATGTTTAAAATATTCAGCAAATCTTTACGACCGAATAAAATCTAACTACCTTTTGGCTGTGTGGCGTCACATTTCTTAGATATCAGTGGCCTAGGATGCGGGATAATAGAACTGAATTCTCTTCAAAGATTTAGAAAAAGAAAAGTGATGTAACGTGGACTCTTGGAATTGTCTGAACACTGATTTTCAGGGTAAGATCCTTGTCTAAACATTCAAGTAACCCTTTCCGTGGCTTCTATTTACTGTTAGTTTTATGTCCTTACTTTTGTTTGCCTGGTAGGGGAGTGCACAGGATCCTCTGTCATCTGAAGTAATACATTCAATTTATCACACGACTCCTTTCTCGCATAATGTAGGAAAGTGGCAAAGGAGGAACTGTCTACATACAGCGATCTTGATAATTAATGCCATAAAATAGATTAAAATGCTGTATTCCAGGTATTCATTTCCTTAAAAGGGCCACCAGAACAGGGGTTGCTAAGCACCCGTCACTACTGCAAGTAACAGAAAATGACCCAAATTAAAGAACCTGTTCTAAGCTGTATTCTTGCATTTTCTAAAGTGCATTTCAAAAGGTTTAACAAGACTCATTCAATTAGTGGAGGAAAAAAGATCTATTTTGAGCTCTGATCAGCAATTAAGAGATTGAGCTTTGGGACATCAGTCTCTTTATGTTTATAATTTATTTTGTTTTCTAGACTTCTTTAACTCAACAGTTGTGAATAAAATTTTTCACACACCCCCTTTCTAACAATCTAAATGTAAGTGCTAAATATAGGACAGTGTATTTGTTTTAATTTTTATCTGAATGAGTAATTTTTTATTAACCTTTCCCTTATTTTAAAAGTTTAAATTTTACACCCATATAGTATATTATTGCTTTACTATGGATTTCTTACTCTGTCTTTGCGCAGATATATATATGTATATACACATATATACAGATGTGCAGTTTAAACTAAAATATGGCTGTAATTATTCCATCTTATCTTAGATATGAGTGCTTTAGCACCGAAACTTTGAGAGTAGGATATCCTTTCTTAAGGATGTTTGGATGTTGTGAATTTGGTACCATGAAGGAGATACAGTAATATATCAAAGTGAGAAGGTAAATAAGTAAATTAGGGGCAGGAGTGTTTTTCTGAGCATCAAGTAAGCTGTCCCCTTCTGGGTTAGACCAGAACTTCCATATAGTTATGGAGAAAAACCTAAGCCACAACTATTAGGATGTTTAATTAGTTAAATCTTCCAGGGACCTTGCTGATTCTTAGCTAATAGAACAGCAGTCACAAATAGAAGTTGTGAAACTTCTCTGCAGAGAGAGAGGTATAGAAGGATAAGGGCCTGTTAGAGGACTAGGAGAGAGGAGCAAGAGAGGTCCCAGAGGTTTAGGTTAGAATTATTAGCAAGATTTTTGCTATATCGCATTGATCTGGACAAGTCTAAAGCGTATGAATATCGATCTTAAGTTATCAACCCTAAGTGCTATTTTGGCTATAATCATATACGAAGCGATTCCTATCCTCAAACACTGAATCTTTTAAAGCAAAAATAACACTTAATTCTTTCTTCTAAAGGAGATGTTTTACATTAGAAGTTCATTGTGTTTAGATTTATCAGACTGTTTGGCATTACAGATTTCTATAGTAATAGATTATATAAAATAAATGAAATTTGTATGACTCTTATTGTAGTTTTGTCTAAAATGAAAAGTTATTGTAATGCTCATTTATGTCTAAGACCTTTTAACCTGAATTGAAGTCTCAGTTTAGGTATTTGGAATGTGGTGGTTGTTTTTTGACGTGTCAAAATTTGTTTTTCCCCATAGAGAATAACAATTGTATCTTTAGAAATTATTTGATTATATATATTTTTAGTAAGTTTGAAATGGTATATATTTTAATATTTAAGAAAGCACTTGTTTTAAACTTGGTCTTTGTATGTTGATTTTCCTTATAAACCCAGATGTTCAGTTACTAATCCTGTGTGTTTAAGTTTTGAAATATCTGCTCTTAATTTTTGCTACAATAGGGTGAAAACAACTACCCCTTTAGTATCCCAGAAATAATTTATGCCATAGATGTTACTGATGGTAAATTCATTTCACAAGAGAAGAATTAAAAAGTACGCACAGGTGTTTGAGGGCGCATCCCATCTAAAGAATAGTTAGATTTGGGAAACCACATGCAATAGTATTTAAAAGAAAAAGAGTTTCTCTCTTAAGTGTTATTATTCCACTCTCTTAATTTGAAATGCTGTTTCACGTTAATGCCTTGTTTCGTGCATTTAGAAGGTAGAATGGATTATGGAGCATACCAAAATGACTAATTAGAAAAACACTCGGTTTTTCTATTTATATATATTAACCTAAAATTTTTTTAAACTAAAATGATCTATGGGAGTTCTAATGAATTTTTTTCATGTTCGTTTCTGCACAGCACCTTTTTTTCCATAGTCTTAAGCTATTTCCTGCAGGCGGAGAGAGAACGTGCTGTCTAGAGAGCTGTAAAATGAACTCAGGAACTCTTTTTATGCTTTTTCTTTTAAATAAAACAAAATTACCCTATATAACAACTTTAACATTGTTAACCTTTTATAATTATTTAACCGTTATTTCATTTTACCTCCTGCTTAAAAGTTCTGTCTTAGTGGAGTAGACACCTGGCTGTGCTCTTAAAAGTTTATTTGTCTTTCAATTCCTGTGATAGTAGGGGGCAGTCCATCTCCTTAATTATCTTTGTTCAGAGAAATGCTGAAAGGCCAGAGTAGTTAAACAAGGCCATTTGGATTCGTGAGGTCGAAGTCAGACGCAAGGAAAGTGGTTAAATGCATTATCATCCTATTGAGCCCATCATCAGTAAAGTGACCTTGATGGAGGTGGAAAAAGCCATTTGGCTATTTTATGACGGCCACCTCTGCTTGTTTTATCACTGACAGGTTTTTATATACCGCTTTATCATATTTCCTTCCTTGTGTTTTCAAATACTATTTCCTCTGTAGATGATCCGAGTGAAGGTGAAAATTAAAATGAGTTTCTTTTTAATGATAGTAGATTTTCCTTCATAAGTCTGTTTCATACATTGATATATGCGGAGGTATTCCTTCATTAAAAATTAAGGTGATCGGGCTGGCTGACCATTCTGTATTTGCTTTTAAGGATCTTTTAATGATGATGATGAGTCTCTCTGCAAAGAAGCTGCTATTCTGCTACTTTTCAAATGGTTTTTAAGCTATTAAGAGGAGAGACTTGCCAACCTCAATTTCAGCAGTGGGAATAATGTTTGTTTTAACAAGTGCCTGAGTCTGTTGACTTGAAGGTTATTCAAGTTTTAGTAGTTCTGTTGCTGCTGTTCCAGAGTCATTGCTTCCCTTAAAAAGTGAAAACAAAACCAAAAGATTTATAGTTTAGATTTCTTAACTTTATGGCCAAGATTTTCCTTGTGATGTATTTTATATCAACTCCATTAAAATGGAATTCTTGCTTAAATATTTGAACAAATATTGTTCAGTAATAGGCAGAGTTTTCTTAAACACAGTGCAAGATCTAACCTTTTTGGAAACTCTACTTAAAGCAATTCTGTGCTGCATATGAGATTTTTGTTTTCCTAGGCAGAACTGTCAAACGTTACTGATTGGAGTTTAGTGTATGCTTTACCTTTTACTGAATTCTTTTTTATTGCAATTAATCAGTACTAAGTACAACTCTTATCATAAGAAAGAAAAAACTTGGCCCATTATCAAAATACCTAGAGTATTATTTCAGACCTTATCAGAGATATTGCCCTATCATCGTACTATGAATCATGTAACACTAAAATCTAAGGAACTCAAGAACACCAAAAATAGTTCCATAAGGAGAGTCAAATTTTCTTGATCTCAAAGGATTTATTCCTTTAAGAACTTTTTATTTAAAATACAAACGTACTGAATTGAAATATCTTTAAAATGAATTACCACCCCGCCCCCTGCACCGCCCCACTTCTGCCAGTCTGTGCCCGCCATCAGGGCCCAAGTTCAGGCTCTTTTCATCTCATACTTAAGTCTATTTCTTCAGCCTTCTAACCTGGTTTCCCTGCCTTCTGTGTCTTCTTTAATCCAGACTCTCCACTATCATCATAGGGCATTCTGAATCATAATTATGAGCATGGCACATCCCTGCATAAAATCTTTGTTATGTCCTTCAGATAAGTCCAAATTCCTTAGTATGTTTTCTCAGACCCTTCATGGTCCCACCCCTACCTCCATTTCTCTTTTCTGCTTACCTTCTTTCCACCCATGGAGCATGCTTCAACATTTTCACATAGTTGCAGATAGTTAGACGTTTTCTTACCCTCTCACAAATCTTTCATGAGTCTGCTTGCACAGTATTTCTTCCCTGAAACCTTTACTCATTGCTCCAGGCAGAGCTGGCTACTCCCTCTCTACTTCTACAGCATCCGGCAAAGGTTTCTGTTACAGCACTTAACACATTGTATTGTAATCATTTGTTTACAATTCTCTCTCCCCTCATAGTGGGACAAGTTCTTTCAGGTCACAACTGTGTCTTAGTCATCTTTACATACCAGCACTAAGCACAATGGTGAGAAAATAGTTATTCCGTAAGTGTTGAATCCTTACTGAATGAGTATATTAAATATAATTTAACTTCTTGGTAATGGAAGAGCGTCATTATGAACATCAGTTACTTTGTTCTGTTACAATATAATAATTTACTGAGAAGCTGTTAAGGGCTCCATATGACAATGCTTAATATTACTATTATCTATCATTTTTGAGCCCTTAAACTATGCAAAATGTTTTTTATGTATCATTTCATTTTATTCTCACAGCATTCCTTTTAGAAGGGATTTCTCCATTTTGCTGATGGGAAAATGATTACTTAGGTTAAGTCAATTCAAGGTTACCCAGGTATTTAGTGGGGAAGCAATGATCTGAATGCGGTACTGTGTGACTCCAGACCTGTTCTAGATATCATGCTCCTTCTTGTTAGAATTTTTAATTACATGTGCAGTTCAAGTACAGGTATAGTTTTTAAGATAAAGGTTTTCATTATCTTCTCTTGTCATGCTGTCAACTTTCACTTATTACTCTGTCATCAAACAGCTAAAGGTAGTTCATTGTTATTTTTTTAATTTGTGCATAAAATAGCAACAGACGGGTTCTAAGCAAAGACTATTCTCAGGGCTAATTTTGTTAGCTTCGTTAGGGTTGGCCTCTCAGAAGCCTTTTTGGCCTAATGTTTCCGTTTCTGTGCATTTCTGGTCAGGTGAGATTTTTGGGCAGCTGAGTTCCAATTAGGTAGTAGGTGTTTAGGTGAAGCAAAATGTTAATTTTCGATTTTTAAAAGAAGCTGGTATTTCAATGAATCAGAACACTAAATTCGAGTAAGAAAAAAATTATGCAAAGGTTTCATGCATAGATACATTTGAAACTTAAACACATTGTTGAAGAGATATGTGATTCTAATTTGTTTTTAGCTGATAAACATCTAATGAGACTCTCTTTTGGGTGACCGAAGTAGGGAAAATATGTTCTTTAATACGATAATTTGGAGCAAGAACCAGTACACATTCACTGTTTTTATTCCCAAGAGGTTAAGAGACAGGGAGTGCTGAAAGAACAGAACAGAAACTCCGTATTTCCATATTTCTACTCTCGCCCCATCTTCATTGACCTTAGGAACAAAAAACTCACAAAATTTTAAAGACCAATTTTACTAACTTCTCCTATCAAAATGAATAGAGTTAGAAATTTTCAGAACCAAAGAGAATCTTCAAGATCACCTAATCCAGACTACACATTTTGTAAGTGGAGAAGCAAGGCCTACTAACAGCTAACATTTATTAAGTATTTACTAAATGCTGGTCTCTTTGCTAAACCTCTTATGTAGGTACTATCTCATCTCATCTTCAGAACAACTCATGGAGTGAAGTTAAGCACTCTTATAATCTCCATTTTAAAGATGGGGAAACTGAGGCGTCAAAGAGTTAAGAAAGCTGCTAGTAAAAGAGGAAGCATATACCCAAGACAGACTCCTTTCTCCCTTGGGAATGGCAGGAGAACACCACATCCCTCTGTTGAGAAGAAACCGGGGCTCCAGCCCCATGGCCGAGGGGTTAAGTTTCTGCTTCAGTGTCCCAGGGTTTCGCTGGTTCGGATCCTGGGCGTGGACATGGCACCGCTCATCAAGCCATGCTGAGGCAGTGTCCCACAGGCCACAACTAGAAGGACCCACAACTAAAAATATGCAACTATGTACCAGGGGGCTTTGAGGAGAAAAAGGAAAAATAAAATCTTAAAAAAAGAAGAAGTAACTGGGCCTCAGAGCCCCTGACTTCCAGTCCACTTTTTCCATTAAAAACAATTATTATGACATGTTAAAACACCTGATATGTAGCAGGCAGTTTAGGAAGTAAATATTCTTACCCCCTATTTTGTAGAAGGGAAAACTGAGGCTTAAAGACATTAATTTGCATAAGGTTATTCAACTGCTAATGTGCAGAAGAAGGTGGGTCCTAATCTCAAGTTTATTTCCTTCTTCATTATGGAGTTCTGCCTCCAGTTTGTGTCGAGTTAGGTTTTGTTTCGACTTTAGTCCTAACTTTGCTTTCCGTGTAAGTTCTCTTTACTGTTGTAGAATAGAAATATGCTAGTAGACAACCTTTCGTAAATATTGTAGCCATTGAGTGTTATAAGTATTTCCATATTTATTCAAGACAAATCATGTAATTTATCAACGTGCTTACTGAGGGAATATGTGTTTAGTATTGTACTCTGATTTTGTTTTTAATCTTATTTAGATTTGTTTTTAGAGGACCACGATCATAAATGATCATCTATGGTATGGCTAAGATCCATTCCCTGTTTAATATCCAGCAATGATTAGCATCATTGATTAGGAAATTAGTAGATTATGCCTTATTGACACTTCTGTTCCCTAATTAATGGTTTGTTTATTTAATTGATGCCTAATGCCTTCACTATTACAGGCTGTTAACACATCACAATGGTATTTATTGAACCTGGCAAAATGATAAATTATGTCTGTGTTTACTCCTTTGTGCCCAAGGCTAATCTCTCAGTGGTCTTGTTTATTTATAATTTTATCTGCTGAGAACTTCTGCTTAGGAAGTCAAGTAAATTAATATTCAGACTGTTATCTGGTGGTGTGACTTTGGAAAAGTCACTTGACTTTGAGCTGTACCTGTAAAGGAGGGAAGTAAACCAGATCAATGGCTTCAAACAATAGGGATTCTTTTAGAGGCTCTACAGAAGTTCTGCAGTTGATTCAAAATTCTTGAAAAAATAATCAGACTGAAAATGGTCCTAAAAGATAGCATGTACAGTGAAATATATAATAAATGTTTACATTTTGTGCTACTGGATTAGCTGCTTGTTATGTACATGTCCTGCTTCGCTTGTGCATCATATATTTGCATTTTTTGTGAAGGTGTCCTTAGTTAGGGAAGTTGGGGCTCTTTAGGCTGGCTTTTTTGTTAATTGAGCTTGCCTAAGGAATAAGAAGAGAAAGCATCCCCAGGCAGAGGAACTCTGCGAAAGGAGGACCCTTACTCACCAGCTTCCATGGAGATGGTTAATCTGTATGCATGCTACATTTGATCTTTGGTTGTAATGGAGATTCTGAAAATGAGGGTGGTTGTCCTCATGTGAATAGATTATTACTATTCCTGTGTTCTGTCATAGTACTTTAACCCAAACTTTTTTTTTTTGAGAAAGATTAGCCCTGAGCTAACATCTGCTGCCAATCCTCCTCTTTTTGCTGAGGCAGACTGGCCCTGAGCTAGCATCCATGCCTGTCTTCCTCTACTTTATATGTGGGACGCCTGCCACAGCATGGCGTGCCAAGTGGTGCCATGTCCGCAGCCGGGATCCAAACCAGTGAACCCTGGGCCACCAAAGCGGAACGTGACAACGTAACTGCTGCGCCACCGGGCCGGCCTGACCAAAACTTTTGAAACGTCTCTTTTGAAATTGAGTTCACTTGCAAGACACAGATAAAAATAGTTATTGTCTCATTTTGATCAAATACCAAGTAGGCTACTTTGATTGTTTACCTTCCTTCACAGGCTTGACTAACCAACATTTGGCTATTTCAGAAAAATGGATCTATACTCAGAGAGAGAGAGTATTTACCACAGTTAAGTATTTCCTATGAAACCTTTTCTAAAGAGAAATATCAGTGTTAGGCTGAGAAATGACAGCATCATCTGAAAAGGTGACCCCTCCTGAGATGGCTCTTTGAAGGCAGGAATAGTCATCTGGATGAATTCTAGTATTTTTAAGAGTTGAGTGACATTACATGATAGCCCCTTCCACATGTCAAGACTAAAGACTGAACCCAGACGTTGTCCTTAATGGGCAGAACAATTAAATTTGGAAATTTAGAAACTAAAACTTTTTAAATGTACAGTTGTTTATTTTAAATGATTTTTAGACTTTTAGGGGCTGGCCCCATGGATGAGTGGTTAAGTTCGCGTGCTCCGCTGCAGGCAGCCCAGTGTTTCGTTGGTTCGAATCCAGACATGGCACTGCTCATCAAACCACACTGAGGCAGCATCCCACATGCCACAACTAGAAGGACCCACAACGAAGAATATACAACTATGTACCGGGGGGCTTTGGGGAGAAAATGGAAAAAATAAAAAAAATCTTTAAATGATTCTTAGACTTCTTTTAAACTACTGAGGTCCGTGAGTGTATGATAATATGTTTGATTTCTTTAAAGTATATTTAAATTCGTGCATATTACATTTCACATAGAAAGCTCAGCTCCGTCTTTAATTTGATGCTTCCAGTTAGGAATGGGGATTTAAGGTGCCAGGTCTTTTATAAATTGAAAAAAATCATTTACTGTCATGGTCAGATATTGGTATAAACACCTGGTTTATTAAAATACTTATTAATAATATTTATTTCAGTAGCGCCTCAGTTTCTCAAGAGCTAGGCATTAGAATTGTAAACTTACACTATCTTTCCACCTCAACTGAGGCAGAGCATGGGCAGAATGAAATAGTAGAGGTGTTTAAAGTGTATTTATGGAGAAAGAAAGTTGATAGTATCTTTTTATTTGAAAAACATCTTCTGGTGTGTATTTTATAAAATTCTTCTCAAGCCCCTATTTCCAGGAATATCTCAATTAGCGATAACAAGATGTCTCCCTCCGAATGCCTAGGGTGTACTTTAAACTCTAATGAGGCACCGCATTGCAAGGAGGCCGCTGGAAGATTGTATTAATCTCTGCGGTGTGGAAGTGGAAACACTCCGAAACAGAGAGAACTAGTTCCGTGCTCTGTGATAAAACAGTAGATGGCCATCATGACCCCAGGACAGAGGACCTTAGAATTGAATAAAGGTCGATTTGAGACACGATATTGAATTATTTCTCTGTTTCTTACGTTCACCAAGAATAAAATTCCGTATGTGTTAGACTGCTCGGTTTAGGAGAATTCTTCTGTTACACTTATTTTTTTTATGACTTAGCCAATCAGAATGCAATAAAAAATGTCTCAGAGTCTGATTCGCATGGCCAAAATATCCGTCAGCCACAAAAATAAGTGTGCTTTGACTGTAGGCTGAAATAGTCCAGGCGGCAAGCTAAAGTACACAGTAAAAAACTACACTTCTATGCCTGAGAAGAATATACACCAATTACATATTAGTGGTTGTCTGCGAACGGGCGGGAGGAAAGGAAAAGGAGAGAGAGATGGGAGCAGTGACAGTGGTGTTTATCTCTTTCTGTAACATTTCATTTCTTTTAAATAAAGGAGGAGATCTAACATTAACAACCATTTATGATACTGTTCTGTACGTACTGTATATCACAACCCCTTCATCGTTAAGGACAGGCCCGTTCCGTATATTAAAATGATATTTTTTTAACCCAGTAATCACTGAGTTGAAGTCATTGTACCCACTCATGATTATTGTAGCAAATTTTTCTCTAGCTATAAAATTAGAAATCAGTATCTAATATTTAACTATGGCGCATTTTAGGAATTTACTGATTTCTCAAGGAAAATCAGTTCATAAATTTTAAAAAGTGAATTTACTCAGCGTTTGTGGAAAACCTACTGTGTGCCACCTGGTATGCTCTTTATCATCCTTAATCATAGTCAAATAATTTTCAGTCTGTGTAGACTGATTTCTTCCCGTCTGTATGTATACTTAATCAGTAATCAGAAGGTGCTGATTCTACTAACCAGATGTTTTTGGGATCTATCTATTATAATACAATCACAATCGCCATTTGTTACACCCTCCTTACTAGCTTCCCCGCCTTTAACTTTCCTCTTCAATCCAAAGAGGCAAACTGTGATTCTTGGGGATCAGCTTGATCTTCTCTCTCTCCTGCTCAGAAAATCAAAGTGTCTTGTCAAGGAAGTATTTGAGCCTGATGGCAGGAGGCGTAGGATTGTGGAGAAGTGACAGAGAGAAGGCAGTCCGGGCAGGGGGAGGCACGTCTGCAAAGTTGTAAAAATTGGTACGTGTGAAGTGTATTTGAGAAGATACCAAATAACCCGCTTAGAGCATGAAGTTCGTGAAAGAGAATTTTGGAAGATATGGCTAGAAAGGTTGGTGAACCAGGACAGGGAGGACCTTGAATCGCAAATAAAAGAGTTTAGAGGTTCATTTGGGATCCGCTGGGGGTTTGGCATAGAACACAGTGGCAGAATGTGTGTGGGGGGGAGATCCCTCTGGTGGATGAATTATCGGAGGGGGACAGTAGAAGTAGAGAAACCGACAATGGACTTTTCTAATATTATTTTCCTTTCATGACTTCCTCTTCAGTTTCTTAAATTTTACAATTTATCAGTGTATGCTTCGCAAAGGCAGGAACTTCCATTCACTTTGGTATCCTCAGAGCTTAGAACAGTGCCTGGCACACAGGGGTGCTCAGTGAATGCTTGTTGAATTGAATGCATGAGGACTCCAGGATCCAAAAATATTAGGTGACTTTTCTGAGTTTACACAGCTGATAGTGACAGATCCAATACTAAAAATTGCAGCTGACCCCCAGTTTGGGGTTCTTTTGACTGTGATGTGCTCAGTTGTCCTATGGCTCATTTCTCTTACCATAGCTGCTTCTTTCCTCCTTGTCAACTCTTATCTTAACTTCTGAACTCATTTCTTCCAGCAAATGAGTGCACACTACCTCGTATCTTCCATACTCCTTAGATCCTCCTCTGAGCTCTTGTTTGTTTCACATACAGATATAATTAGGTAAATTATTTATTCTATCACTTCTTTTGGATGCCAAACTCAAGGTCAGAGCCTATGTCTTGTCTTTGGGGTTTTGGTTGTTTGCTTATTTCATTTTTCAGCAGCCCTTCTCTGCCAGAACACATGTGCTCCAAACACCTTTGTCTGAGCAGAGAAGTTTGTTGACTGACTGCCCAACCTTCAAGTCTGTCGTTTAGTTCACGCTCTTGAGAAGTTAAAAACATACAGTGAAAAGTACTTTTGTTAGGTTGGAAAAGGACCACTTAAAACTTATTTGATAATTTTGCAATAGTTCAAACAATAGTGAAATGAAATTTTTAAGGGTTTTCTAGCTCTCTGCTCGAAGCAGTAGCCTTGAATTTAAATAACTAGTTTATCATTTTGCAATTTAAAAGCAAAAGGAAAAATATTCATAGTGTTATTCTCTCTGATTCTGTGAGACCACCTTGAAATAAGATGTCACATAAAGAGAATGAGTGTGTGAAACCATTGCAGAAGCTATGAGATGACCCACTGTTATTGTCTGAGCTTTACTCGGTAGGAATGTTAGTCATTGCATCTGTTGTCCACGTATTGCGTTATTTTAGTAGAATAGCGCAACTGATGGAGTACTTGTAGTCCAAGTATCTCTTATTTAAGTTTTTTGTTATAATTTCTTTCCCTGAAGAAAGTGTTATTCATTAAATGTAACAGAGACTCTTACTATGATTAATAAAATACTAAGAAATAAATGTTCTTAAATAGACCAAGAAATTGCCACACTTTTATAAACATTTATAATTGTCAGAGAATTACTAACCTTTAGATCTAGAGATGTTTTCCTCACAGTTGAAAGGATAAAAGCTAGAAATACTGTACTCATGAAATACTGAGTTTCTCCAAAATATGAAATATTCATCTATGATTCAAAGAAGTCCTGATATTACTATAACTTTCCAGGCTTAAAACTTTAAAAAAATTTTTTTTTTTTGAGGAAGATTAGCCCTGAGCTAACATCTGCCACCAATCCTCCTCTTTTTGGTGAGGAAGACTGGCCCTGAGCTAACATCTGTGCCCATCTTCCTCTACTTTATATGTGGGATGCCTACCACAGCATGGCTTGCCAAGCTGTGTCATGTCCGCACCCGGGATCCGAACCAGCGAACCCCAGGCCCCTGAAGCGGAACGTGCGCACTTAACGGCTGCACCACCGGGCCGGCCGCCGCCCGGACTTAAAACTTTTTAAAGAAAATTTTACAATTCATTTAATCTCAAAATGAATTAATAGTACTAAAATATGACCCCAGGCTTATGCTGAATATGGCAGTAATATGTAATTCTAGAAAATAGTGATTTAGAATTTTATAAGTTATAAAATTACAGAATAAAAACTTTTAGACTTTCAGAGAAATACATGCTTTCAGATAGATTCTGTGAGAGAACCGTAATTCTGTATTGTGCTAGTTTTTACCTTATAACCATATTAGATTATAACCGTTTAATATTATTTTGTATGTAAGTAATTTTAATATATTTGTATTTTTTGGTTTGTTGAATGAGAAGCTTTTTGAATATGCTCCTCCTCCCCCTGATACTCAGTATTACCCCCCTAAGTGTGTTTTTTCTTTTGGCGCTTACTCCCTGAATTAACTAGGTTTTAATCTTTGAAGGTCCTTTGACGTATTTTAGAGACAGAATTTCTGATAATGTCATTGAGGTGTTTTGGAGCGTAGAGCAGAGGAAAGACATATCGATTAATAACTGTTAGGAAAATTAGTAAAATATCTACATAACCCATTAAAGTTATTTTCTAATAGTTAAGCCTTTTTTAAGGAAAGAGCTTGAGCATGGTAAAATTTGTAAAAGTTCTAAAATAAAACACTAAAATGTTTTTGAAGACAAACAAATGTTTTTGCCAAAGTCTTAGGAAATCGGAAATCACTTTCCTCAGCTATTTATAAAAATAGGACACTACTAGAGTATTTAATTTAATAAATATTTATGGAGTACCTACTATGTGTTTGACGTCAGAGCTTTATTAACACAAGGTGTAAGTAGTTCACTAATAAGTATATAGTGTAGTAAGAAATAAAATAATAGTTCTTATAACACTATAGTGCTTACAATATTTCAATAAATATTGACCAGTTTCTTGTAGAAATAAAATGGGTTTTATTTTTAAATTTTTATTAAGAATATTTAATTGTTCTGTTTATTCTATTAGGAGCAAAGGTAGATCCAGGTCTCATTTCTATATTAAACTTTACTAAACATGGACCAAATCATATTGAAGATTGCAATCAAAATACAGTGCCGTTTTGAGTGACAGTGTTGAGCTGTTAGGCTGATGGCTTAGTTCAAATTTTAGTGTAAATCACCAAAGAATGGATGAAAACAGGACAAAACAAAGCATGTACTGACTGAAGAAGGATGCGATTCTTCATTGGCTGGTTTCTTAGGCGTTTGAGTATATATAGGGCTACTGTAAGAAATCACGGCCAACTGAGTGACTTCAAGCAACAGAAATTGATTCTCTCACAGTTTTGGAGGCTGGAAGTCTGAAATCAAGGTGTCAGCGGGCCATGCTCCCTCTGAAGGCCCCAGGGAAGAGTTCTTCCTCGCCTCCTTGAGGCAGCTTCTGGTGGCCCAGGCGTTCCTTGGCTTGGAGCTTCATCACTCCAGTCTCTGCCTTTGTCTTCATGCGGTAGTCTTCTCCCCATGGCTCTGGATATCCTTTCCTCATCTTATTATTTATTCATCTTATAAGGATACCAGTCATTGGGTTCAGGGCCCATCCAAATCCAGTGTGACTTCACCTTCACTAATTTTGTCTGCAAAGACCTAATTTCTAACTAAGGCCACCTTCTGAGGTTCTGGGTGACATGAATGTTGAAAAGCCATGCAATTTTGAAATAGTATAGAAGAAGCAGGTAAAAAATAGTTTTCTTTGCTGTCCTCAGTTTTTTGCTTTCCCATTCATTAGTGGGTTTAGATAAGTTAGAACTGAGCGTTCACGCCTTCATACTCCTATTCTTTTTAAGATATTTTGTCTGCCCAAACTGACGTATGCTTCTTTTCTTCTGAACCTCACATATGAAAATTTCCAGTAAGAGGTCCATAGAATTTTGGATGTTTGCTATTCAATCATAGGGAAAATTAAAATTTAGTTTTTATACGTTTTTATTTTCAGAATTTGAAAAATTAGAAAGAAACAAAAAACAATTGAGACTGCCATGCTACAGCTGTAGCACTCAGAGAATATAGTTATAAATTTCTTGGTTGTAGATTTAGCATCATAGAGTATGCTGTACACATTAGTTATGATAAACTTTATGTAGGTGTGGTCTGTTACCTCTCAATTTCCCTATGAGTTTTAAACTTATAATCTATTTTTTAATGAAAAAAAAGAAGTGATGTGATAAATTATCTTTATGATTGTCAACAAGGCTTATTTGTAATTTATTTAAAAAATTACCCTTGGCTTTCAATTTAAGTTGAAATATCCACCTGTACCAGAAAATAGCTTTTAAAAATCAACTATATTTTAATCAACACACAAAATATTTCTCTGTGAGAATGAAGAGGTATCTGTCTAGGCCAGGAATTTCAAGAGGTTCGTCATCATCTTTCAAGACAATAAATGATAACACTGAAGTCTAAAGTGTTATATTCCTAAGGAGTGATGGATGAGATCCTTTCCTGAGAGCAGCTGTTGGTTAATTAGATCTGGGAAAGGCCCTTTCAGGGTGGTGGACTAGGAAGCTACAGACAAGGGAAAGGCCACAGTGCTCACGCTGTACCTAGCTTATAGTTCTGCTTTAGGGCCTCTATCAGGAGGAGAGTACTTATGTGAGGTATAATATTAAGTTCAGATCTTTCTCTATGAACATGCACCCTGTCAATATCCAGTCTTATAATTGAAGTTTTAGGGTGGACTGTGCCTTTTTTTTTTTTTTGAGGAAGCTTAGCTCTGAGCTAACATCCGCCACCAGTCCTCCTCTTTCTGTGCTGAGGAAGACTGGCCCTGAGCTAACATCCATGCCCGTCTTCCTCTACTTTATATGTAGGACGCCTGCCGCAGCATGGCTTGCCCAGTGGTGCATAGGTCCGCACCTGGGATCCAAACTGGCAAACCCCGGGCCACCGAAGCAGAACGTGTGAACCCAAACACTGTGCCACTGGGCTGGCCCCTGGACTGTGCCTTTTTTGAGGGATGGGGAGTAGAGAATGGGAATGGGTTCTGAATCAGGGACTTCCTGCCAGTCAGATATTTTGCAGTGCTTATCCATGGGAGTCATCTACTGAGATTTCTCATTCAGACGTAAGAGAA
Organism: Equus asinus; assembly: GCF_041296235.1. Taxonomy (NCBI): domain Eukaryota; kingdom Metazoa; phylum Chordata; class Mammalia; order Perissodactyla; family Equidae; genus Equus; species Equus asinus. The sequence goes on along the minus strand of NC_091816.1, from coordinate 26,271,493 downwards.
CATGCTCTTACATTCTTGGATAGTCAGTCAGCTTTCTGTTCAACTAGTAGGATATTTTTACTATGTGAAGAAAGTGCGCGTCTCAACTACCACCTTTCTGAAGTACGTCTTTCCCAGGTGTGACTTGCCCAGGACTTCTTAATGTCCATCCAGGAGTTGGTCAGTGGAGAGGGGATATATTTTAAATGGCAAACCTTTTCCTCCTTTCCTGTTTATATACCATTCACAATTATAATTGATTTTAATAAAATAATATGAACTTTAAACAAATCTTTGACAGATTTTCTAAAATAAGTATATTTTGTTGTATGAAAGTACATCTGAATCTTATCGCAGAATATTTTTCCATGCAGAATATTCCAAAAATGACTGGCCTGGGAGAATTTGGGTTGGGTGCTCCTTCTTCACGAAATGGTGGAATATGCCCCAGTTTACTTCCTCTCTTATGTGAATTTATACCATTTTCACTTGAAATGAACTTGCAATATACTGCTTTCTAAGGAAGGTGGGGAGACCCAAGTCTTACCTATGGAATTTATTCCTCAGGATGCCCAGGAGGAAGGGGAAGAGGTGATGATCTGACCTGCAGAATTTAAATTCCTAATAATGCTAATAGTTATTAAATTTATGAAAAACTTTTGCCAGTTTAAAAATGCTGTCAGCTCAGAGACAACCAATACAAGGCATAAACATGTTTCACCATTATTTATTCGTGAAAGACCTAGTTTCCCACACTTTTTCCAAAACAAAAGTTACTTTGTTAGCTTGATAGAGTTAGGATCCCCAGTGTATTTGAGAGTGGTCAGATTTCTGCTTTACCTGGGACCATCTAGAATCAGGACAAGAGGTCCTGTGCTTGATGCCAGAGATGTGGCCTCTAGCCTGTGCCCGGCTGCCAGCTGCTTAATTGAGTTGGATAACAAAATCCTAGGTAATCACTCAAAAGACCTTTAAAAAGGATTGGTTTGGAATAGAAGATCTCAGAGATTTTTTTCAACTCTGAAATTCTTCCGTTGTACTTTTATTTAAACTGACATGAAACATCCGTCTTTTCAAGTGTACATTAGGATTGATGAGAACTGTGTTCTTTGTCTGTACCTACATGGATGGCAGTTTTCCTAATGATGAAAATAAAACATCCCTTCTTTATGATTTACTTTTTTAGTTATGTTAATTTGTTTAGGAATAAATAACCCAACTTGTTATATTAATTTTAGTATATCTCCCTCCAGTACTCTATTAGGCTTTGTACCCACAGTTCTTTAATTATTTCCCAGGAGGCTTTAAGTAAATTGAAAACAAACCAATCCCGTGTGTATGTGTGCGTGTGTGTATGTTTTAATTAGCCTATTAACATTATTTCTTCTCTGTTTCCAGTAATAGTAGTCACTAATTTATCGATGTTTTAAACTATTGGCCAATTACTTTGAGGTAAAAAACGAATCCCAATACGGATGTCTAAAATAAGTGATTTAAAACAAAGATCAGTAAATCAGTGATAATGAGATGATTTTAGGATTTCTTTTACGTAGTTAGCCAGAAGGGTCATCAACGGATTTTTAAAAGTTTGTGTTTATTTGTGAAAATCTCCAATCGACCCACTGTTCCTAATAAGTAATTTTTATTCTTAAATATCGTTGATAAGCATCTGAGTTTCTGAATAAATGAATTCTTAAAAACAGAATAAAGAAACGAGCTGAGATTTCATATCTCTGTTTTGTGTAGTATTAAGCTCTGCTACCATATGTCCCAGTTTCATAATTTTGCAGTAGAAAAATAAAATTAAAGCATTAGTTGCCACATTTTCAATTCACCTAATTCATATTTCATGTGTTAAGGTTCAAAAGAATTATTTAACTCTAGGTAGTGAAGGACTCAGCAAGATCATGAGAAAATTAAGACCCAAGAATTTAAGAAATTTGACTGTGGACATAAGTAAATATTGGTAGAAAGAGAACTAGAAGCTAGTTCTGGATTCTTACCCAGTAATCTCACTATTGTACCAACATAATGGCATCAGCCTTAGAGGAAATAAAATAACTATCTTTCTAGTCTGTGTAACGTGTGTAAAATCCTGCTTTATAACATAAACTATGAGGGAGTTATTTTAGTAATTTTTTTTTCTGTTGTGTCAGATATCCCAGGACATTTGGAAGAGTTCTTATAAATTTGAATTTTTTAATTACAAAATATCCAGCTGGGACTGAGCCATTTTTAGAGATGAATAATAGAATTGTAGAGTTGGAAAGAATCTCAAGTGGCCATGAGTGCTAACTTATCCCTTGGGTAAGGTCATCATTAAAAAGTATGGAAGTTTTTTATATACTGTAGGAACTAGTTTCCTGCTGGGCCCTAAAGTCGTTTATCTGACTCTACTGTCCTAAGTGAGTTATTTATTCACTAGTGAGAATAATCTGTAAATGCTGTGTTGTAAATTTGATGATCAAAAACTATTTAAAGGAAACAGATAAAGGCAACCCCCAATTTATGTAAATCTCTATTTTGAAAGTTTGCTTGGAACTCAGAAAGGATTTCCTCACCATCCTGTAGTTTCCCAGGGTAATCCACAAAATCCTCTTTAACCCACAGTGTAACATAAGAACGGCACCATCATACTCCTTCTCAGTTCTGAATGCCAGGGCTGCGGCATATCTGTACTCCAACCTTACTGCTTCCTGTGCCAGATCATAGAATAGGATGTATGTAGATAATTTCAAAGTGGGGAAAGGAAAGAGAATGACAAACCTTAATGCCTCCTAAAAGGAGGGAAAAAGGTCCTAGGAAATTGAAAGGATCCTTGGTTGATCTTGCTGGGAGTGAAAATAAAATACCTTGGTAAGGACTACCGAGCTTTGGAGCTTCCGTAAACTCCAGGCTGGAGTTTGCCATTAGAGGTTTGCTCTGGTGTGTGTCTGTTATGCAGAAGGCTCTCACAACTCGTCTTCACTGGAATGGGTCAGTTCTGAGATTTTTTGAAGCTTGAAGTCTTTAGAGAACTAGTCTCAAAGCGAAACTCCTCATGATCCCAGGTAAATGACAATACATTTGGTTGCTTGGCACTGAAACTTTTTAATTTGAATAAGATGATTACAGGGCTTTAAGTAAATTAGATTTGGGACAATTTTTTAAGTGATTTAAATGGAGATTGGTATTTTTTTTTTGTATAGAAATCTTCCAGTAACAGAATTTACCATATCTGTCAATAAGTATAAAATTATACTTGCCTTGAATTTTATTTGCATTTTTCCCTGACCATTTTCTTGTGGAAATTTTAATGAGCAGTGAGATGACCAAAAGCTGGACAGCCAGGGGGAAGAAAATAAAGATAAGCTAACACATACTTAATTATCCTCAGTATAATAAAATCTTGACTGTAATGGAGATAATATAAGAACATTCAGATTGTCTAAAAACATTTTAAAGTGGCCTTCCCTTGTTAGGAGAGTAGATATGCCACTATATATTGTATCTATATGATTATCTTTCTCATATATATAAAAATAAGCATATTATTACTTTTGTCTATTATTATAAATTAAGTAGATTATAAAAATGAGTACTTCTTAAGAAATAAAAATGTAATTGAGATAATCATAGATGAACAGATCATTATGCAGTATTCCTTATGATATCACAGGGCATCGTATGTCTTATTTGCCCATTTTCTTAAAAGTTATATTCAGAAGTCCACTTGTATTTTAAAACTTTATTAAATCTTTATTGTAACCAGGTGTGATGAAGATAGTCATTTCATTTTAGTGAAACACATTTTTCTGGACTCTCCTTCTCTATCACTATTTCAAATTAAACTTTCTCCCAAAGTTAAAAAAAAAGTAGTTTAGGGTCTGGCCCTGTGGCCGAGTGGTTAAGTTTGAGCACTCCGCTGCAGGCGGCCCTGTGTTTCATCATTTGAAGTCCTGGGTACGGACATGGCACTGCTCATCAAGCCACGCTGAGGTGGCATCCCACATGCCACAACTAGAAGGACCCACAACGAAGAATATACAACTATGTACCTGGGGGTTTTGGGGAAAAAAGGAAAAAAATAAAATCTTAAAAAAAAAAAGTAGTTTAATTACTAAAGAAACCCATGTGGGGGTGAGGGTAAATAGGTACATTTCTTGAGTGACCTTTTTAGTGTTAGCAATTTTGAGAGTCTTTTGCCTTGTGAGTAAATTATAGAGTGGAGGCTATAACCTAGTTCTCCATTCTTTCCAGCACCTTGAACTTTTTCTGTTATTCTCCCTAAATGTAACTGTAACTGCCTTTTTCTTATGCTAAAGTTTCTGTTTTTGTGTTTTCTATTTTTTTCTTGATTAGACTAGCAGTTGGTCTCTTAAATATTTTTTCAAACCTTATTGCCTTAATTTATTATTCTTTTTTTCCCTTTTCTAATTAGTAACCTGTGCTCTAATTTAATTAATCTCCCTTTGCCTGTTTTCCTTGGACATAATTATGGCTATTAATGTGCAGCTGAATACAGCCTTGTCTTCATTCCATATGTGGGTGTTCTTTTTTAATTCATTATCCTGTGCACATTTTGTGACTGCAGATTATATTTTTCTAGGTTTAATTCATTGAAATCAGATAATGTGTCTTGAAGAATCTTAGCTTTTTTTTTGAGAATGATTAGCCCTGAGCTAACATCACCCCCAATCCTCCACTTTTTGCTGAGGAAGATTGGCCCTGAGCTAACATCTGTGCCCATCTTCCTCTACTTTATATGTGGGACACCTGCCACAGCATGGCTTGATAAACAACAGGTAGGTCCGACTGGGATCTGAACTGGCAAACCTCAGGCCGCTGAAGCAGAACACACGAACTTAACTGCTGCGCCACAGGGCCTGCCCCAGAGTGTTAGCTTTTTAAGAATTTCTTGAGATTTTCTTTGCACTTTTTACAGTGGTCTTCAGACTTTTTGCCTACCTTCTCACTAAAAGAATTTTGGTTAAATATCCCTCACACATTTTAGTTAAAATCTAATGTTTTTCATTACAAGTAAAAATAGTTGCAAAGGATTTTCAATGTATGACAAATATTGACATTTTTAATAAAACTGTTACATCACAATTTTTAAATGTCCATTAATAATAATAAATAAGTAATAAATGTCATCGTAATTTTATGCTCACCATCATTTATTTACAAGTAAATTAAGAAACTCTTTGACAGTGGGATATTTTACATTATTCCATGTTCTCTTTGAGACTTGTATTTTCATTCTACTTCCCCTATTTTATTTTAATACAATTTACTTTTATTCTTGAAAGTCCTTTATTTGCAGCCATATATAAATGAAAATTTAAATTTAGAAAATTTCCTAGGGCTACAAGGTTCTAAGAACTGGAAACAAAATTTCAGTTTTGAGTTAATATGATTATAATTGGTACATACTTGGTCCAAAACCAAATGTGCACATTCTAACAAAAATTATTGATCATAAAAGATAAAATTCAATTGGAAGTGCATTTCTTAATGAAATGGAATAATGTGTGTTGCAATGCCCTCTTTTATTGGGCAACAGTTTAACTGTTCATTGTTCTTTGGTTTGCTGCCCTAGAGTGTTTATTTTGGGGCATTGCCCCATGGTAGGTTTTTGGATAGTTACCATTCTTTTTTAGAGTGAAATTAAGAAAGAAAGATCTCTTCTATAGGTGCCTCTTCAAGCAAATCAATATTAAGACCTGAAACTCACTCTTTTACACTATTCAGGCACACATACCCCTTAGAATGGTTTTCCTTACTCTCAGGATTACAGATCCCACAACCTGAAGACCATCAGTCTAATATGTAATATATTATTATGATTGATCGTAAGTATTCTTAAAAAGTATACTCTTCTTTTTTTTTTGAGGAAGATTAGCCCTGAGCTAACATCTGCTGCCAATCCCCCTCTTTTTGCTGAGGAAGACTGGCCCTGAGCTAACATCCGTGCCCATCTTCCTCTACTTTATATGTGGGATGCCTGCCACGGCATGGCTTGGCAAGTGGTGCCATGTTCACACCCGGGATCCGAACCGGTGAATCCCAGGCTGCTGAAGCAGAATGTGTGCATTTAACCGCTGTGCCACCGGGCCGGCCCAAAAAGTATATTCTTTGTTTGTCAGTATCAGAATTTGGTTAAGCCCCATTCGAATTTGTTAATTATTTAGATGAATGAGTATAATTCAACTTCGGCACTGTTTAGCATTGTGGATGGGGCAGTTCCTCTTTTTGAGGAACTGTCCCTTGCGTTTTAGTGTTTTAGGGTACCTGGTGTTCCTGACTCTTGCCCTTAGATTCTAAACAGACTTTGTGGCAACTCAACGGCTCCCCCTCCTCACATCCCTTTTCCAGACATTCTCAGGCAAGTAGCACTGTCCCTGAGTGAGAATCACTGGTTGAAATCCTCAGTATCTTTTTAAGCCTGTTGGCTCTTTCATGTCTTTGAAAGACTTGTTAACTTATTTAAAGTCTTTCACTGTTGTTTTGTTTCTGTTCCTTTTTTAATGAGTTTCTTACCATTTTGCTTTATTTAATACATAGAGTTCATGCCTACTCTTTCTTCATTGTAGATCGCATCCTTAATAGATCCTTTTTTATCCAAAGCAGTGCTTTTTCTATCATAAATACTATCTTATCTGATATTAATCTTGTGTCACCTGCTGTCTTTTTAACTGAACTTTTTTCCTGCTTTGTCCGTGCCTGCAGCTTTACCTTTAACCTTTCCGTGGTACCTGCTTCCTAACACTGTTGGTCCTCACGTGCAGGATGGGTTGCAAGTCACATTGTCCCATTTATCCTAGGCCTTCCCGCATCTACACACCTCAGTTCTTCACAAGAGGTGGTGTTAGCCATATTTCATGAGGATTTCCCTTATATAAATCCTTTAATTCTGCAGAGGTTTCTCAGGATGAGCAGTGCAAATTCATTGAAAGTATCTTCCTTCTAACCGGTCACAGCTTCAGTGAATCTAGCTGAAATTCCTACCCTGTTTTTGTAATGCGATAGGCTCCTTTAGTGCTAGTGTATTGCCTGGTTTTATGTCATTTAGTCATTTCACTTGTTGCTAGGAGAGGAAGAGGATGGGGAGACCGTTCGAGACCTGTGCTTCAGTTATCATCTTATTCAAAAGTTGCTTATTAAGAAAATTCTGTTCTTTTAAAAATATATCAGTGGTTTTCAAATTTTGTAAATACAAAATCCTGGACAATGGGATGGAGAATGGGTTTCTCTACTATTTATGTATATGACTTATTTAAAACTGGTCCTTTTTTTGCTCTAGTTTTCTGAAAGTTTAGTCAATAAAATTACTTGGTGGAAGTTATAGAGAACAAATATATTCATGATAGAGCATACGTTTTTGTATGTTTAACGTTAGACTGAAATGCCATAGTACCAGAGGAAATTTAGAAAGTATTTTGCGGTTCTTAAAAGATTGATACTTTGGTGGCTTATATCATTAGAAACCCTAACATCTCTTCTGCATCCATATGCATAGTTCTTTATTCTGTTCATAAATTTAACTTGTGTAAATGACAAGTAGTAGCAAGCCCACACTCTGGGATTTCATCTTCGCTGACTAATTCATCAGACGTTTTACCTTTCTGTAGTCGCAGATGGTTTTAATATCTGTCTCTATTGAACGATCACTCAGATGTGTCCATCTCCGTCTTTATTGGATAAATAATAATTCAGTATCTCTCAAGTGACTGTGATAATTGGATTCCAAAAGAGAATTGAAGCTTTGTAGGTACCGTCCTATTCAAAATTTGCATTCTGTGTTCCTGTCTTGTACGTTTGCATATCTTCCTGCTTAAGTGGAATACGAGGGATGGTACCATTTTGTGTAAATTACTTAGAATAGCTTTTGTGGGGAGGCCCTAAGTGTAGCCCCTTTACTTTCTAAAAATGGCGTTTACCATTCCAAAATAAGTCCCTGGTGGTATTGCTTGCCTCATTCCAAAGTGACCTCTGCTTGATTAAGTGAAGTCTCATTTGATACTGAAACTCCTCAGAGATTTTTAGTGGGTGTTTAAAATGAATGCCTGTATCTAAAGCCATTTTAGTCTTTACTCAACCTTTATTTTTGCTCCCTGTTTTCAGATTTAGAAAACAAGTTTGTTTATTTTTTCGGTATCCTGTCAGTAAAAACAGGTGATTTGGCAGTGCTTCATGTGTATGGCATTAAGTTTAAGTATTTGGGCTTAGTGAGGAGAAAAAGCTGGTGAAGAAGTAAGGTTTTTGACCGGCTTGCTGATTTCTTTGATCCTGGAGGAATGTATGTTTTTAACATTAAATTTTTTTTAAGAGTTAGAAAATGTTGTTTGTTAAGATGAAGAGAGGCATAAAATTTCAGTAGCCTATTGTATTCTTTCAAGGTTTATAAACCACACACACGTTTTGTGTATGTGTGTGTGTATATATGTATTTAATTTCTTAAGTTTTCATTGTGCTAATTTGTTAATTTACTAATCTCTCCGAATTTACTCCCGCTTTCCTTCAATACCTCTGAATAAGCTGCAGAATTGAACTTTTAGGTCTGACAGTGAAGCTGAACACTTCCCAGGATGGAGTTTGTGGTCTTGAAGATGAGCTGTTTTAAAGTGACGAGATTATATTCTCCACAGGAGAGGCTGGAGAGTAGCAGCCATCCTCTCGTCTCACGGGAGGTCCTTACTGCATTGTCTCTGACGCTTGCTTCATTCTTCAGGAAGGCTACTCATGTCCACTTTGTAAAGTTGAAGCTGTTTCAGACAGACACTATTTCTATAACCACACTTCTTCAGATATCACATTTATGAGTTCATGTGTTTAATTAGTGTAAGATGTAGGAGAAAATAGATTAGCAAAATTTATTATGGATATTTTTATTGTTTTATGTTTTTGATGAGGGGCTACACTGAGTGTCTGTGGGGTCAAGAAAGCCAATTACATGATAGTTAGAGCACTCCCTTTTCTTCCTTACTCTTAAATTCTTTTTAAATGTGATATATACTAGTGAACTTCAGATGGAAATTAAATTAGTCTGTCAAAATTTGTGTAAAGAGAGAGCAACGTCGTCCTTGATGTGTCTTGGCTCTTTCAGCTCCTCATTCTTCATTTCCTTTCCTTTCATTAGTCTTTCTTCGCTGTCTGGATTTGATTGATGACTGATTTCTAATGCTTCTTCTCAAAGACTAGTTGTAAATAAGTTAGTTGTTATAGAGCTGTGTGGCCTTAATTTCTTAATTCTGGCAAACTTCTTAGAAAATTTGCAACCAGAAAATAATGTTTATCGAAAACAGTCTTGTTCCATTTCGGAACATGTCTTTGAGTTCAACTGGAGTGACTCTTGGGTTGAACTGCTCAAAAACTTCCCGCGCCAGAGGACAGATGCTATCTGTAGCACAACAGAGGTGAGACAGAAATATTTCTGTGAGATATTCTTTACTTCAGATATTAATTTTGAGGATTTTGCTATAGTGAATATTCTTTAAAGACTTTTTTAGTAGTGTCCTGGTCTGCTGTGTTTATTGGTAGAATTGCTAAAGGCAATGCTTTTAAAATGTTCCTTTTCATTCACAATCTTCCATTTGATGAAAACCCTTAAACACGTTACCCTGTGGAACCTTTGGAATGACTAGATGGCTGGGTGAGGATTGTGCCACCATCTGTGTAGGAGCCTAGTGAACTGACTGACTGACGGGTTTGGGCCCAGAAGGAAGTGTGGGCGCAGTCAGCCTTCAACATGTATTGAGATCCCTAGAAAGAGGAGCCTGGTGGTCACGGTTTGCAGCCATTACTTACACTGTGTAAAAACTAACAAAAACAACCAAGCCACAGTTTATTTCCTAGGGTCACAGAGTTGCTGAAAGTTGGAAATGGAAAGGAAGAGGTCTGGTTAGGGCTTTTCCCACCTGCCTCTGGTATCCCTCCTACAGTAGCTTTTCTGTCACGGTTTATCATTTTTTTTTCCCGAGGAAGATTAGCTCTGAGCTAACATGTGCTACCAATCCTCCTCTTTTTGCTGAAGAAGACTGACCCTGAGCTAACATCCATGCCCACCTTCCTCTACTCTATATGTGGGATGCCTACCACAGCATGACGTGCCAAGAGGTGCCGTGTCCACACCAGGATCCGAACCAGCCAACCCTGGGTGTCATGTCCGCACCCAGGATCCGAACTGGTGAACCACTGAAGCAGAACGTGCAAACTCAACTGCTGAGCCATCAGGCCCGCCCCTATCATTTTTTTCCCCTTTTTTTGAGACTTTTCTCCTTTGCATTTGGTGATTTTCCTCTAAGACAAGTTATGTGAATAAACTACATACATTTCCAAGATTACACTTTTTTTTAATATGGCAAAGCTATTTAATAAATCTTGTATCTGAGATACGAAAGATCAGTTCATCTACTAGTTTATTTTGCAGATCTACTTTCAGTAATCATAAATTAAAGAAAGTATTTTATGTCCTTCTAATAAAATCATTATTTGTGATTATAGAAAATGAATATTGAAAAATAAAGCAAAAAACAGTGAATACAGTTATGCAGATGTTCTGGAAAATATTTGGAGATCACTAATTTGATAAAAAACAGAAAAAAGTTAGTTTAGTCTGAAATTTATACACTTTTATAGTACACCAATTGCAAATTTTATAGATGGTAATAACTGTTTCCAAAAATTTACTTTGTAAAATGTCTTTCATGAACAGATCTGACTATTAATTTAGTTTCATTGGTTCTGTGGAATTTAAATACCTTACCATTTTTATTTAGAATTTGGAATTTTTGAGAACATTAAAAGTAACTTTTGTAAACTTCCCTCTATGGTCTAAAATCCAGTCTAGTAAAGTTAAAGAATTAGTCAAATATTCTCTACTGTGATATAGAAAAGGTTTACTGAATTTTTAATTTTTTGATTAGCTGTTTTAGTGCCGTTTAAACACTCGCTGTATTTAATGGTTTATGTACAATGTGATCTTATTCATGCTGTTCACGTAGTTCTTATAATTTTTTTTTAGCAAGTAAAATTCGACTTTCATATATAGAGTTTTCTTTTGTTTAATAATTAATCTCTTGAAAGAAGTATGGCATAAAATTTTACTGTTCTGTTTTTCAAGATCTTTTTATAGCCCTCATCATGTGCCTTCCTGATCCTAGGCTGTCTTCATGCAGTGGCCTGACTCTCTGCCGCTAGAGGGCAGTAACAAAATTGATGTTAATGAACGTCATGGTAGCCTTTTTTTAAGCTTTTGTACCATTGCTCCAGACTGTCAACCCTGAACAGTTTATCTACATCTCTGCTTTTCAACTGGAAAGGAAATATACAAACCTGAGTAAAATTTGTCTATTTTCATAGATTGTAATTTAAAATCTTCCCTTTTTTTAGTAGTATCGTTAGTTATGATTCTAGACAAAATGTTATTTAATCATGCAGATTTTCTAGAAATTTGTGGTTTAAAATACCCTTTTCGTTTTATTAACGTGGAGGTTTATTTTAGGAATTGCAAACCTTTATGGTTGATGGTTGTTGACTGAATTTTCTTGGATGAATTCTTATTTGGCACATTTTATTTATTAGCATATTTCACTCGAAGGAATCTTTGTCTTCGAAATGTTTTTCAATTTTATTGGACATTGGAGTTAGAAAGTAAAAGGTTCAGTAATTCAAGTACTTTGGAGCCCAGTACTTATCCATATTTTTCAATAACTTAATAAGTAAGTCTCCAGTTTAGTTTTTTGTTGGACACAAAAATGTACTCTCTTAGCTTTAAAAGCTAAAAGTCTCTGATTTTGACTGTTACTGCTTTCTAACTCAGAAGTGGATAGAATTACTGAGTGATGGAAATGTTAAAATTCTCCAGTGATAACACACATTTATGATTTATTTGGTCCTATGATGAAATACCAAAGACCACTTCTAGGCATTAATCAGCCTATGCTTTTATATTACTTTAACTTACCTTCCTATTTATTTTATTTTTACTTATTCAGATTCATTAGGTTGAATGTTATAAATGTATTTATCATAGTCAGACCATCATCCCCAGAACAATACAGCCTAAACTCGGGCTTGTGAATGCTTAATTACTAAATTTGAAAGTGTTAGTGTGTTGTTTAAAAAAGCAAAGCTTATGATATCAAATGTGCAATTTTGAAGAAATGAGGAATGCCATTTGTTTTTATTAAGCTGGGATTTGAGTGTTTGAGGAAACCATTGAGGGAGGCATTTCTTGAGAAATTAAGGTGATAATCCTCATTTGTAGTGCTGAAAATATTATTTTTACAGTACTCTCATTCTTTATAAAGAAACACAGGAGTCCAAGCTTGAAAGAAATAGGTTGACTTTATGTGTCTACTGATAAATTGTTTTTTGTCATTTTTCATCCTGTGGAGAATTCTATATGGCTTCAAAATTAGAAGTAAATGTTTTTATCTCTAAATGGGGTATCACTTTGTTGTGGTGGAAATACGAATATATTGATTTAAGATTTCCAATACGTAACAAACTGTTTTATGATGTTATTGACATTAATTCTTTAAAGATAAGTGAATGTATGGAGTTATGAAAAGTCTTTTCCCTGAGCTTTGCCTGCACATTTAGAAAATAAATATAAAGAGAGAAAAGCAAAGAATAGTGATTTTTTAATGGAATCCACATTCTACTCTTCATTGGATATGATTGATAACAACAGCAAGTATTCCAATATGTTTTCAAAAATTGTATCAGTAGTTATTCTGTTTTGAGAAATTATGGTCTGTATTATTGCAGAATTTTTAAAGTGATTTTCAAGCCATCCCATTTTTTTACCTCCAAGCTATGTAGAAGGTTCACTTATTTTGGTCACGCTAAGCTTCTTTGTGAAATTGGTACTAAAAATAAAACAAAAACCAATAATAATTGAACAAGTAAAATCTTAGGTGAAATCCAGAGTTTTAAGTAATTTGACAAAACATCCTAAGTTTCACTTTCCCAGTCTCTCAAAATAAAGCTTTTCACAACGGGAAGCTGTAGGATGCTGTTGGTGTAGTTCTTTGCTGAAATTTACTGGAAGTACAGCAGGCCACTTTCCTAATGGTATTTTTCAAAATTACAATTTACCTTCCCCTGTAGTGTGAAAGCAGCATTTTTGAGACACCGTTTTTAAGTTTATTTGCAAGCCTTAAGTAACTAATATAGTAACAAACTTGCTTTAAAAATATATGTATATTTAAATTTAAAAGACTCTGTCACTAAAGAGGAAAAGTTAAAATTTGGGTTCTAATTGTATTTGGAAATGTGTCTCTTTGAAAATGTTAGGAAACTATTTAATGAACAATTAGTCGTGTCATTTTTATTTTTCTTTTACATTTTTGAAAAATCAAATACTGAAATATTTTGTGAAATTTTCTTAGGCTTCTTATTTTAACTCTGGATTTGTGAGGTGGATTTCCAGATGCGAAATGAATTCCTGAGCAATGACTAAAGTATGGTTTTAGTATGTCAGATCTCAGCTGACACCTTTTTAGGTAATTATTTCAGAAAAGGGAGAATTGAGTATTCAGGGAGTGATTTTGAGATGCATACTGAGTCATTCTACTGATTTTTTTTGAGGAAGATTAGCCCTGAGCTAACATCTGCTGCCAATCCTCCTCTTTTTGCTGAGGAAGACTGGCCCTGAGCTAACATTTGTGCCCATCTTCCTCCACTTTATATGTGGGACTCCTACCACAGCATGGCTTGCCAAGCAGTGCCATGTCCACATCCGGAATCTGAACTGGCGAGCTCCGGGCCACCAAAGCAGCACGTGTGAACTTAACTGCTGCGCCACCAGCCCGGCCCTCGTTTTACTGATTTTGAAAGGCACAAGTAGATAATTTCTTTTTCTTTCTGTTAAATATTAGTCTTTTTGAAGAGTGTTTTTTGTTTGTTTTAATATAATCACCTTTAAAAATTGTCCATTTCCTAAACTTTGAGTTTAGAAATTTTATTTCATCAAAGTAAATAATTGAGTATTTATAACATAAACTCTGAAAAATAATTCCAGGAGAGGCTAAGATCTTCTACATCAAGATTTAAATGTAGTTTGAAATAGACGAAAAATATTTTCTGAGGGAGGCCCAGATTTTCCAAATCAAGTTTTAAATGTTGTAACAATAAACAAACAGACAAAAATCCTGATATAAAGCTAAAATTTAAATAGCTTTTCTTTCTCTTGCACTTTTTAACAATAAAAAAGACAAATTTCTCTTCTTCTCCTTGACTTCCTGATATTCAATAAGTATTGCTCAGGTTTGCTTTTTGTAGTCTTTAAGCAAATTTTTGTGCTAAAGATTCATTATCCTGGGTAAATCCTTCACTTTGTACTTATGTTGGATATTTTTTAAATGATATTGTCTTCTATTTTAAAATAGAATTATAATTTAGTTCTAACAATAATTCAGTGATTTTTTTGACTTTATATCAAAATTTGAGAGATGGTATTTTCTTTAGTTGTTTGTTCTCTCCCCTCCTTGGTTCTTTTGATGAGATAGAAAACACCAAAGAAGCAAATTTCTCTTGGACACTGGCAAAACATTTTAGTAAAAGCGGATTTCTTAATGCAGATATCTTAATGAAATAATTTTAAAATGTAGTGTGAATTAAAAGTATACTTTAGTATTTATCTATTAACTTAAAAACAAAAGCCATCATTTATAAGCTGAATTTTATTACATATTATACTTGAACTACTAGAATATGTCTATAGAATATATCTATAACATAAAAAACAATATAAATTAGGTAGTTTTCATTGGGACATACTGAACTAGAATACTCGTTGAAAAATTGTTTTGGGAGGGGCATTATTACTTTACTATAAGTACACATTTTTTTGTAACAATAATGCTTTTGAGTTTGTGGCTCCTTTCAAAATAATCATAAAGTAAACTCAGTTATTAATATGCGTGAGTCCATATTGTAGATTTATTGTGTATTCTTATGAACATAATAATACAGATTGATTTTATTTTTCTTCCACCATCGTGGACAGAATATAATGTGAAGGTACCACCACTGTGATTTTTTTAAAGTGTTATGCTTAGGTCTAATCCTGCACATATTATTTTTGAAATATTAATATGATTAAATCTTGGCATTGCAGAACAGAATCTGCACTACATTTTAGATTAGAAGAAGAGAAAATAAAGTCTGTCTTTTTTACCCTTTCGCAGTTTTAGTATGATTTTCGTGGCTAACCTGTGAAAATATCTACATATGGGCCATTATCTTGTCCGTGGCAGGGTAGCGTTGCCTCTGAGAGATGTGCATTATTTGAGACTGCATATTCATGTCAGTTCCTTTCAGAAACCACAAGCAGCTATTATACAGGAATGTGATCTATTTTTACGGTCTTCTCCCATAGGATGCCTTCTTTGTAACATATTACAGTGTACTTAAAGGAGGTCATTATATTGAAGTAAAAAGGATCCAAGGAAGCAGTTACTAGTGTGGATCTTCAATATATGAATCACATTAGGATTTTAGGTTCATCTCTAAAGTCAATATTTTTGAATTTGTTTTAGCTTTCTACGTGTCGTATACTTAAAGTTTTCATTGAAACTAAGACTATTATCCAAATTCTTACATTATTTTAGGAACCCATACAGAAAAAATAAAAGTACTTCTTTGTTCTTTAGGTGACTTTTCCTTTATGAATGAGTACATCACCACAATTTCATGTTCAAGCTTTAAAGCAGGACTCGTTAATGCATGTTATATGTGTAGTCCCCAAAATACAAAATTGTTTACTTGCTTTATCCAGTGATGACATTTTAAGTGGAATAATAGCTTTGCAGTCGTCTCCATGCAGCTTTAGAAATACGTCTTTGCAGTAGAAATAGGGGATGATAGGAATAATTAGTCTATGTGGACTAGAGTGTGTGTGTGTAACAGATTTTCCAGAGCCTGTATTTAATACCAGCACTTTATGCCATGTTGAAGGGCAGTTGCCAACCGGTTGCTTGGTGTTAGTTTGTAGCCATATGTATAAGGTAATAAGCCTAAGGGATCAAGCAACTTAGTTTTCTTAATACCGGCACCATTTAGACCCCAGTTCGGATGGAGGTGATCTGACCATTGTTTCTGGAAATTAAGGACAGAACTATCAATAAGAAAAGGAGCAGTGTCATGTGCCCTAGTCAGGAACATCCCATATGCTTGGACAATGAGGTATACCTGGAAAGGTATAGCAATATGAAATCACTGTCAGCATATCCATTAGTGTGCCTGTTGAGAACGTCATGAGAGTCGAGACCGTGCTTGTCTGGCTGGCAGTTTCCTTCTGGTGTTTAGCACAATGCCTGACATGTAGTAGAAGATAAGGGATGACGGCAGGAAACATCATGCGTACTGTTCTGAGGGCTCTGCATAGATTAATGTATTTAATCCTTACAGCAACCCTATAAAATAGGTAGTATTTTTATCCCCTATTTTACAGGAAACTGAAGTACAAAGAGATTAAGTAGCTGGGTTTAAGGTCACATAGCTAGTGAGTTGTGGGGCAGGAATTTGAACCCAGGCTGTGTGCTGTAAGGGTTTACGTGCTCCATCATTACCCAACTACTTCTCATCTTGGTGGAGTGAACCATTTCCACAGAAGCTGAAAGGCTTTGTTGACTTGTTTTCGCTTCACAACTGAAAAAACGGTGACAATATTTTATCTTGTTTTTTCCCATTTGGTTATTTTTCATGCATAGTGAGAATGAAAGAAAGTTTTAAAAGTTAATTGGTATAAATCGCCCTTTGAATAGGATTCCTTTTAACTGATTGTGTACCTACGTATGAGAACGTTTATTAAAATTTTGTAGATCATGATGATTTAGGAAATATCGATTTTTTTGAAGGAAATGATAGTGATAAAATCTATCATTTATTATTTCTGGATTTGGTAGCCAATTTAAAATGTATTAAAATTTTTGCAAATTGCTTTTTATTAGAGTTATAGATAGTTGTGTGGTTCACATTTAATGATCTTGAAAGCTACTAGAGTTTATATTATCTTTGAGCTATTATTTAACAAATTACAAGACAAAATTAACTGTCTTAATTCAGCACAGTTGATAATAATACAATTATTATCATTTCACATATAGTGATAAATTAAGTTATCTAACTGCCACAAATACCCTGTTTTAAGCCATAAGTTAGAAGTTTTATGTTTTATTTCAACTTAAAAAGATAAGTAAAACTTTTATTTTAGATACTCTGTTTTTTCATGGTTTTCTATGTTAATAATTCAAACACTTTTGAAAATATTTTATTTACATGTGCTATAAATAAAAGTATAACGATTCTCCTCTCAGACTCAGAAAATATTTTGGTATAGGATGTAATTCAGTATTTTCTGATAATGGATATGCAAATAGCTTTCATAACGTTGTCCACATTTATGTTTTTAGGAGCAGCATAAGTGTACATAACGTTTTTTCCCTTAATTACAAATGTATCACCAGAACTACTGATATTAGACTTGTAAGAAGTATTTCTTAATGCTTTGTTTGTATCCTAAAGAGTATTAATTGGTTAATCTTAAAAATGAAAGTGATAGAGGCCCCTTTGCCTACTGACAACTTTATGGAAATTAACATTTCAGATGATTTCACAAATTAGTTTCTTCATAGCTCAAAACAAACAAAAAAGTATCATGTGTAAATCCAACAGATCTATCCAATAACATGCAATCACACTCAGTTTCAGGCCTGACCAAGCATACAGTAAGTTTAATCAAGTTAACTATTAATAAGTGTTTCACAAGAATATCACTAAAGTTTTCAATATTTGATAATTGGCTCTAGAGGTAAACAGTGAACATAGACGCCCAAAAGTGAGATGTAATTTGATGTGACTTGTTGATTCTTTGGAAGTAAATTTAACAAACAGTATTTTAGTGTATTAAGTATTTTTTTTGAGTAACTGCTGGTGTTGGGTACTGCGTGAGCCACTGGGATATATTGTAGGAAAACAAAGTTCCTTTTCTCAAGGTCTTTACATCTATCCATAAATATAATCAAGTAAATGGGAACTTTTATAGTGACACAAATTAAGACAGTGAATCCCACAGGATTCAGTGTGGACACAGACGGTGGGCACCTGACCTGCCTTAGAGGACTCCAGAGAGACTAGCTGGAGGAAATCACATTTGAGCTGAGACCTAGACCACGAAGAGAAGGGAGGCAGGGGTGAGGATGTGTGTGTGGTGTTGGTTTCTCGGAAGAAATAGCAGGTGCAAAGCTGGAGCGTGGAGGGAGCGTGGGGGAACTGCACGGAGCTGGAAATTGTTCCAGTTCAGGGTGTGAAGGGAGAATGACCAGAGATGAGGCTGGAGAGGTAGCGAGGTTGATCATAAAGGCCCTTGTAAGCCGAACTGACATGTTTGGACTTGATCTTGAGGCTGATGGAAAGCCATTGAAGGATTTCTAAGCAGCCATTTAAGGCTTTTTCAAACCATTTTTAATAAACTTTTAAAACTGAATTTAAGAAAGGACACAGTTTTACTTTGTTGCATTTCATTTTTAAGAATTATTTTATTTTTTGTGAGACATCCCCATAGGGAACCTTTGCTGCTGTAATAAACTCCTGAGTTACGGGGGGAGCATGGAACTCTATGAAAACTGGCTCTCTATGGGTGGCTGTGTCCCTGAGACACCTCCGTCCTAGGAAGGAGGAGCATGAAGTTTTGGGTTCACAGCTATCAATCACTGATAGAAGTAAGCTAAAATAGTTATCGCAATTCTCATGTAATGAACAGCTACTCTCAAAAAGAATTAGGCTGATCAAAGTAAATCAACAATAATCGTGATAATAAAAATTGTTTGTAGGGTCTGGGATCACAAAAGCCACTGAAAAAACAGGATAGAAGAACTCTCATATGCTGCACTTTTTTTTCAGGAGAGCGCAGAGTTTCAGCCTGGACCGCGCATCCTCCCTTCTCAGCCAGGTGGATCAGGGTGATCCAGCTGAGCTCCAGGCTTGTCTTATTTGAAGGGGCTAACCTTCATGCAGATGGCTGTCGGTGTACACCACTGTGTCCTCAAGAAATTTGAAATTCCTAAAATTGTTTCAAGACCAATCTAGTCCCTTGAGGTCGTAGATGGGGGTGGTTAGTTAACCTAGGAAGAAATCAGTTCCAGGCCAAACAAAACAAAAGAAAAATGTATTCCACGGTCAGGCGCATTCCCTCCGTCTTATTCTCTTTCTCTCTGTCGTTTATCTGGGGCACACCTCCCCCTGGATCCTAACTCTGTTTCGAGTGTCAGCAATGTTAAAGGAAATCCACAGTGGACATTTCCTTTAACTTCCTGATTGTTACACATGGTTTCTCGAATTTGAAGCATCTCTAGGGTATGAGATATAATGTAAAAGAGAAACAGCCATAGAAAGCTCTTTTGATGGCTGCTGCAAACCAGGGTCGTAATATAATTTTGTATTCCTTTCATTTGATGGCAGAGTATCTGTAGCGAAAGCTCCTAATAAAATGTAAAGTGCCTTTTAATTGTAAGTGGTGCTTATTATTATTGTTATTATTTTGTGTATTTATCTTTTTTTATTACTTTGAATTACCATAGATAATGGATTAACTGTATTTAACTATCATGTATCAAGGTCGTGCAGTTTAAAAACTGTAATTTTTGAGCGAGAATAGCGCGTAGAGTAATTTCATTTTCGTAATACGAAATAGTGTATGTTAGGCATGGGCAACATAATTAGTAAAGACTCTGGTTTCATTATTTGGACTCTTAGTATACTCATTAAATATACCACTGGAAAAAAATTTGATTAGCCAGTGCAATTTAATAAGCATCCCTTTTTATGCTAAGCATGCTGGCTAGACGTGTGTTTTACAAAATGTAAAATAAGATTTTTCTCTGCCCTCAAGGCGTTCCTATAGGTAACATACCCACATAGTAAAGGCTTGAGATATTTTTAAAGTGAGACCTAAACGAGATTCAAGGGACTTGTTCAAACGTTTATTTTCAGATTTTAATAGATACACATAGTAGGTGTCCCATAAGTATTTATTAAATACAGTGATATAATTTATTGTAGTGCAAACAGCCTTTACCTTGTTGGGAAGAATGTAACAGGAATTCTCGAATATAGTAGATGGAAATCGGAAATTACATATGGCAGGAGTGAGTTTTAAGCGAGGCCTTGAAGGGAGTGAAGATGAACATTGTGATGAGGACGTGAGTGTGTTTTGGATAAGGGGACAAAAGCGAGGACATAAAAACAGTAAGGATTAATTGCTTCCAGGTGATGGCAAACACATCTGAAATAGATGGGAGAGAATGTGTGCACAAGTACAAAGAAATGGAGTTTATGACTTAAAGGGGTCGTTGTTGAAAAAGTTTGGACTGGTAGACCAGAGTTAGGTCGACAAAAAAGGAGTCAAGGCTTGAAGTCATTAGAGCAGTGGCTGTCCAAATCGAAGAGGGTTCTAGAAAATACTGACAAGAGAAAACAAAGTGGCATGATTTAGTGAGGTGTTTAATTTCCATGATGAAAAAGGGAGTTTTTTTTAGATAGTGTCACTCCAGAGGATGGACTACTAATTATAGCGAGGAATAAGGAGCTTCTGTTTTATGCATTGGTTAGTTATCTAAATAAATTCATTCTGTGCACAAATACAGATACTAGATACAACGTGAGAGAGCCTGGCCAAGTCTGGGATGTCAATTGTATGTTATTCTTATACCTTTCATAGGAAGGCTTATGAGGAATCGAACCGAGGAAAGAAATGAAGTAAAACATGAATTCAAGGGGAAGCGAGAAATAGGTGGTTCATGAATATGGGGGAAGGAAGTCGGAGATGAGAGGGGTTAGCTGGAACAGTCAATGTTACGGAATACTAGGACAGAAACTATTTCAAGAAGAAGGTTTTCATTTTAATTGAAGGATCTGAAATAGAGACTGTATAAAGAGAGATATGTAATATGTAATGTAATTACGTTTATATGAAACCATGAAGTATTAATAATTTAAAAGTTCTGGAAGAATGCTAGGGACAGAAGCCTGGGGTGGGGTTGGGGGTGGGGTGGGAGGATGGGGAGGTAGCAAGAGGTGAGGAAGTGAAGGAATTGGGCCTGACATACTTTGCAACTGCTGAACAAAAATGGTTCATTTCATTTTTACTTTTAAATGACTCTAATTGCAAAAATTTTGTTCAATGGTTAAAAGATCATTTTGTGTTTTTCCTTTCATTTTAAAGGGAAAAGGAGATTCTAAAATCAGCAAGTAAACATATTTAGTTGACTTTTGGAGCTACAATTTTGTTTTGAAAGAGTGAAACTTTATGAAAGGCATTATGTTTTATAATGTGCTCTAATAAACAAAGGGAAAATGTAGCCTTTCAAAATAATTAAAGTCATTCTCTAATTTTTTGTGTTTACATGATCTCGAAAGCTACACTTTGGTGATTATTTCTACTAGATAAATACTACCATGCCTTAAAGTGGTGTGGAGTCGAAATTGCTAAACCAGGATTGTGTCTTTTTGTGAACTGTGAGATAACCCTTGGTTATTTTAGTAGTAAATTAAGCATTCGGGGTCTGTGTGAACTTGCAGAGTTGGGGAGAATATGCCAAGTCACATGTGGGCATGTATAAAATATTTAGACTTTAATAGAAAGAAAAACCAACCTTTATTGAGTTTAGCGTTAGTAAGAACACCGTGCTGTTGGAATGATTGATGGTTTTCTCGTCACATGTAACAGACTAACATAATTTCACAAAACCTTGGCTTACCACTTACAAATTATCCAAAATTCTTTTGTAGTAAAGATAACTACATGTATGCTCCCTAAGCAAAGCGTTGCCTCCTTCCTCCCTCCCTCCCTCCCTCCCTCCTTCCTTGCTTCCTTTCTTTCTTTTTCTTCCTTCCTTCCCTCCCTCCCTCCCTCCTTCCTTTCCTTCCTTCCTTTCTTTCCTGATTTCCCCTTTTCTTTCTGATTTTGGAGTTTTATAAAAATTTATTTGTATATTTTTCTAATAAGCTTTAAAATACAATTTGATAAGTGTTTTTAGTCATTGGATATTTTATAGGAAAGCAACCATATGTAATAGAAAATGCACCATAATGGAAGGTGGGAAACTAGAGTGATTGACTTACTCCTTCCTTTCTCTTCCTTTCACAAATATTTTTAGCACTGATAATAATATGAAGTACAATGCCAAGAGAAAAATTCATTAATTCATGTATTCAACACACAGTCTCTGTGTGCCTGCTCTGTGCTAGTTATTGGGAATTTATCATTGAACAAGACAAGGTAAGTTCCTGTCATAATGGAATTTATATTCCGGTTCTGCGATCAGATAATAGAGAAGTAACTACTGTAAGAAGTAATAAACCACGATAATGGAGGGGCATGAGACAGTGAAAGAATTGAACAAATGATGCAATAGAGAGTAACTGCAGGACTCATCTTTGGGTAGGGTGGTCCTCTGGGAGGATGTGACATTTGACCTGAAAGATGAGAATGGACCAGCCAAGCAAAGATCTGGGAAAGGGATGTTGGGAGCAGGAGGGAGGAACCTACGTAGAAGCCTGGAATGAGAAGAGGTCTTGGTGTTGTTAAAGGTCAGAAAGGAAGCCAGTGGGGCTGCAGAATAGTGAGCAAGGCAGAGGATGGTATGGAGTGAGGTGGGAGAAGAAGGAAGGGAATAAATCATGTCGGATGTGGAAGGTTTTGGTAAGCGGTTTGGGTTTAAACTGGGAATGATATGGTCTGATACATCTCTTTATTCTGACAGATGGGTTGAATAGATTGAATAGATGTTGCCTTTACAGAAGTTAGAGTGTAGTGGGGAAGCTCAAAACATATATGTAATATAATACGAAGTAGGAAATGGTAAACTGTATCAGAGGGTAAAGCCCACATTCTGTTTGAGAGAACAATATGCTTAGCCAGGAAGATCAGGAAAGACTTTAGTGGAGACGTGTTTCAAAGGTGTGAAGGATTTAGACATCTGGAGAAAGGAGAAGAGAATTCCAAACATGCGATAAAGCACCTCACAGAAAGGTTCAGGGAGCTAGTGAGTAGTTCAGTTTGGTTTGAACTTACTGGGAAGTAAGTTTGGGGACCAGATCATGGAGGACCTTGAACTCGGGATTAAGAATTTGGGAGCCAGCCCCGGTGGTTGAGTTCAGTGCCCTCTACTTCAGTGGCCCAGGTTCAGTTTCCAGGTGCAGACCCACACTACACGTCTGTCAATGACCATGCTGTATTGGTGGCTCATATAAAAAGCAAAAAAAGAGAAAGATTGGCGACAGATGTTAGCTCAGGGTACATCTTCCTCAGCAAAAAAAAAAAAAAAAAAAGATTGGCAACAGATGTCAGCTCAGGTGCCATCTTTAATAAAAAAAGAACTTGAACTTTCCTGTAAGCAGTGGGATGCCATTGAAGAAATTAATTGTAGCGGTGCATTGCAAACCGTAGTTATTTTGGAATCTGTTTGTAAGATACACTAGGGAGGGTGGGGGTCAACTTACCTTTGCCACTAGCTAGCTGTGTAGCCTTGGATCAGGTTTGTTTTCTTTCTTTATCATCTGTGAAATGAGGAGGTTAAAGTAGGTGCTCTCTATGGTCCCTGTTATTTATTAAACACTATGATTTTCAATATAATAAATACCACAAATATTTCAAAAGTTCAAGACGTTTACATTTAGTCATTATTTTAACAGATTAGTCTTATGGAAAGTCTGCAACAGCGTTATTAGATGAGCTCATTGTAGAGTATCTTTATTGCCTTTATCCCCAGCTTTGTGCATCCTTATTTGTTGGTAAACTTTTCAAACAGCAAATCTACAATGCTAGTTGGGCAAAGATTCCAAATATATTTTTTCCCCCTGAAAAATGCAGTGAACACAATAATGATGGCCTTCACTTTAAGTAAACCTCATTTTTTTCCTCTGCAATAACATCGCTCTCTTTTTTTTTCCTTCTTATGTTACCTAAGAGAGGGGTATATAAGGTGTTAGCTAATCCAGGCTCTCGTGTCAGAGTATAACGTTCTGGGGTGGTTTGGTTTTGCTGTTGGTTCTCACACTGTTATTTAGAGGTCACTTGCTGCTGCCCTCTGTCCTATTTAGAAATTGATAAACCATTCCCGCACTTCCATTTTTACACAGCAGACTGTGAACCGAGCGTATCTTTATATTTATATAATTATCTTTATAATTATTATATTGTTATGTGAAATACTTGTCCTTTTGAATACTTGTGAATATTCAAATATTTCATTAATACATAACAGTGGTCATTAAAGATCTAATACAGCTTTATTTTTGTCGTGATTAAATAATCATGATAACCACCCGATATTGATAGGAGTTACTTAGGTTACTCTGCTTAATTTCTGCATCTTACCCATATAAAGTACTTAGTATTATGTTTAAAATGCTTTTCTTTTCTTTCTTTTTTTTTTGTGAGAAAGATTGGCCCTGAGCTAACATCTGTTGCCGATCTTCCTCTTTTTGCTTGAGGAAGATTGGCCCTGAGCTAACATCTGTGCCAGTCCTCCTCTATTTTATGTGGGATGCACCACAGCATGGCCTGACGAGCGGTGCTGGGGCTGGGCCTGGGATCCGAACCTGCAAACCCCAGGCCTCCAAAGTGGAGCAGACAAACATAACCACTACAGCACTGGGCCTCCCCCTGTGCTTTTCTATTTTTGCACTGGTGAGGGAAAGTGCTGCTATCCAGCATCCCTAGTGCTGTCCTTTACTGAGCTTTGTGAGTCAAGAGCTCACCAAACAGTGAGTCATATCATAGTTGGTGCATAAAGATGACAGATTACAGGGAAAAAAACTGGTATACGTTCAGGTTATAATTTTTGGTTTCGTGGAACAGTAAATGGGATGAGTTGGGTTCAGAGTGTTATATGAAGTTAAATATCTCCATTATTTACTCATACCAAAGAATTGCTCCAAAAATTCATTTAAAATGATTTTGTGAATGATGGGTTTCTGAGATTGCTTTTAGGCACAAATGAAAGGACTCCTTGGCAGCTCTAGTGGTGTCTTAGGCATCCTGCTAAGCTTAAACTTGTTAGTTCCTGGCCTTGGAGCTCCAGCACTCGAAATTGTTGCTGAGCTGCCAACGCTGTTTTCTGAACCTTTTCTACCCACCACAGTGTTAGCTTTATGCCTACTTGTGTTTTTCTTGTCTTTCCTCTTGACTTCCTAGAATAGGGCACATAAGAGATACAGGCACAATTTTGAGAAATAAGAGAAAGAATTTAATGTATGCAGATGTGTGTAGTACCTCACATCTATTACCTCAAAACACTCGAGCAAATCAGCAAGAATTTTAAATTTGACGGACCTCTGCTGTGAGGCTCGTAAGCCTGCTCTTGGTTTTAAATACTGTTTAGCAAAGAAAAATTTATGATGAGGTTTTTCTTTGAACACAATGTGGTCAGTACTTTTTTTAATCAACAAAGTAAATTTTAAGGCAATAAACTACCTTCAAAAAATGATTATAGGACAAAGATTTTATGTAAACTTAGAGGGATATTTATTTATCCTGGTTCAGTTTGTGGCGCATAGGATGTTTGTCAGATAAGTGAATGAATTTCACTATCCAAATGTCACCAAATGTTGCGGTTTGTTTTTTTTTTAAAGAAGTCAATGACTGATGATCTGCGGGTGAAATCACGCTGTAAGGACATCGTATCTTTTTTTTTTGTTTTCATGCTTTTTGGCGAGGAATATGGCTCTGAGCTAGCATCTGTTGCCAATCTTCCTCTTTTTTTTTCTTTTCCTCAAAGCCCCAGTGCATAGTTGTATATCCTCGTTGTACGTCCTTCTAGTCTTCTATGTGGGATGCCACCACAGCATGGCTTGATGAGTGGTGTGTAGGTGGACACCCAGGATCCCGCAAACCCTGGGCCGTCGAAGCAGAGAATGTAAACTTAACCACGACGCCAGCGGGCCAGCCCTGCTAAATATTGTTGAACAGCACTCTATCTGCTTAATTTCATTACATTAAAAAGTTGCAGTGAAATTTATATATATAAGTCTATATTTCATATTTTTTATATATATGAAAAAGTTGTTACAACTTATAATCAAACATGAGCCGTAAGCGTTTTGATGAACTGACATTCTTGTGTATTATTTTGATTATGTTTCATATCCTCGTATAACTTAATCTCAAATTCTGATTTTTTTTTTCAGATTAACTCATACAACATGGTACTGTGTTCGTTTTTGTTATGTAGAGTATTTATATTTTCATCAGTGTATTTCGTTAATGTTAAAGTGACAGGTAGTATTTTCAAATTGTTCAAGGATTTTCATTGAAATTTGTGAAACACGTTAGTGAAATCGTGTTATGTTTTTCCCCCAATCTTTTCTTTTAAAGGTGAATTATGTTCAGTTAATTATAAGAAGTCTCAGGGGAGTACTTTTTCCTAGCTTTAAGTTGTTTACCATAGATTTTAACGTGGGACACCTACAGAATCCACTTCTGACGTGGGGCAGCGTGCGGTTGTACTGCATTACACTGTCAGCAGGTGCTGTCACGGACGTTGGTGTAAAGTAAGAAGGAAGGACTTGGGATGCGGAACGGTAATTGGAAAGAGGGAAATAAATCCTTCCCTTTCAGTTGCTTCACTGATTCCCAGTGTCCCAGGTAGAGTGCACCTGCTGAGGGGCTGAGCACAGGTCCATGCTAGCATTCCATTAATTTCAGAGGAATGTCAGTGGCCTGCATCTTCCCAGCAGGTGTGATGAGCTGAAAGAAGAAGATGGGCGGGGGGCAGAGTAGAGAGCAGAAAAGAGGTAGCCCAGATAGTGTGGTTCTCAAAACAAGGGACCATAAGGGTAGAGTATCTCCTTAAAAGCTTGTATTTCTAGTAATTCTCCTCTAATTCCTAATGGTACTACAAGTTTTTATAGTATTTGAAGCCATATTAGAATTATGACAGCATATGTTAAAATTGTGCAGTGTGCCTCAGTAATATAGAGCTAACGTTTCCTGAAATGATTTTAAAATCTAGCAGACTGTGAAGTTATCCTGATAAGGAACTTGGTTTTGATTACAGTAATGAGATATACGGTGCGGTGTCAAAAACTGTCTGCCAGTTGACACAACAATCCATAATTTATAGATTGCCTTAAAAATTAAAAGACAAAGTCAATTATAACTAATTATGATGCTACATTTGCCTGAGAAGTTATTATATCCTTTGGGATAAAGGAAGTAATATTCATGTCAGTCAGGAATCTTTAGCTACAGCTTCCTGGTTCTATCTTAAGAATTTTTCAGTTTTGTTTCATGAGAAACCTAAGCCACTGAAAGCCTGAAACCCTGCTATTTTTAGAAATAACGGTAGTAGCTTTTGTACATCATTGCACATTTGTTCCTATTCTGAACTTCTTATCTGTGCCAAATCTTCAGAGAGGTTACTGGAAGTTTTGCTCAATGACTGCTGAATCAGACAGAAATGAATTTTAAATTATCCTGGAGAAAATAATAATAACCTGAGTTACAGCATCAAAATATTGTTATTCCTATTGATATTGGTTTCAAATACTCAAAAGAAATTAAACATTCAAAATATTGCTTATTTATTAAATCTTTATTTCACAATAGTCAGCATTTTTTTTTTTTACAGGCAAAAAACAAACGATCTACAAATCATACTGTAAGACTGGGTATTTTAGTGTCTTTTGAGGAGATGAAAAGGAGTGGTTTATATTTTCCTAAAATTTTATGTCCTAAGGAGATGAGATCTGACATTCTTCCTTCTTAAGAAGGACAGTGAGTTCTTAGAAGAAAAGAAAAATTCATCCTGGCGTGAACTTCCTAGAAAATGTAATGACTTTACAAATTAATAGCTGTGTCTCAGTTTATTGGCGAGGCCTTCTTTTATATATACTTTAATCATCAGGCAGTTTATAAGTGTGTGTGAAGCACATGTGTTTTACGTTGTGGAATTGGCCACAATGCGTATATATGGAGCATAGACTTCTATCCTTATTTCCGGGAAAAAACAAAAGGAACATGCTGGAGTTAACGTTAAGGAAGTATGTAGTCAAAGAAGACAAGCAACAATAAAGCAGTTGTTTGAGTAATATTATAAGTTGTTATCCTTTTTATATATTTAGGATTTCATTTTGTTGGAAAGCTTTCCAAGGGTGACCTAGCACATGTGCCAATGACAAAAGCTCCTTGTAACAATTCAGAGCATGCTTTATGCTTTATGAAATGGGATTGTAAAAATCCTCTCAAAAATGACATCGGAAATAGCATTAAAACACAATTTCCTCTGATAAGGGTTTAAGGCACTCCTATGAAAAGTGATACCACTTTGAGTGAGACTGTGTCAGCATTATGTGATGTTGTGTTGCTCATAACTGACATTAATCCATTAAGGGTGCGAGGGTCATTTATTTTCCTCATGAAGTCATTAAATACCATTATTGATTTCTGTTCAGTCAGATTGTACCTTCATTTTATGATCATTATGTACATTAATGCTAAGTCTTGATTTCATGCACTTTAAATAATAGATATTATCATATTTAGAGTTTAAGACCAAGTTAAAATAATAACAATTATGAAAAAGAATTCTATAATTGGTTCGCTAACCAAGATCACGTTTACTAGAATTGTAAAAATGAGATTGACGTTTAAAAATGTATAAACCATCCATCTTTAGTATGTTAGCTAAGTTGTATGTTTTGATCATATCAATAAACAGATAACTTTTCATTTATTTTTTAAATTAATAAAGTAAAATTAATAAAACTGGAATGTGGGTCTGTACAATATTCTTCTTTTGCTGTAACCTTTTCTGTAACCGTTGGTGCTACTGTGCTGCTTTGCAAATGGGTCTATGACTCTTCTCTTTTCTAATTTCCTATTTTTTTTGCCGTGTAAATGAAAGCAAAGAGTAAATACTTAAGCAGATTCCTAGTTCTTCAGTGTGTTCAGCAGGGAACTGGGGGAGGAAGATGAAAAGAAACCAGTGTACTGGTTATTCTGTTCTGGATACATGATGGATAACACTGACTGGTTTTTGTTAGAGAATTCATTTCATGTTAAATTGCTCATTTAGTTGAAATGATGTAGAATTGATATTTCTATGCACTCCCTTGAAATAATTTTGTCAAGAGAAACAGCAATATTGAGAATTCTGTTTTTTCCAATTTCTGTTGTTTTTTTTTAAGAGGGGTCATCTTTTCCTCCACTTAATACATTATATTTGTGTTTTGCTCGAAGGCATACTTTAATAGTCCTAGGGACTTTTTAACTTCCATGCTTTGGGAGTGTTTTAAATTATTTCTCTTACTTATCCTTTTGGAGTTTGATATCGAAATTGTTGCTTTAAACATTGGTGAGATGAGGTTTACTGGATCACCTTGCTCCTAGGAAGTACTGTGGAAGGTCTTGAGCCTCTAGTGCAGCAGGACCAAGTGGTACCAAGTTTATTACAGCAGCATCTTTGAGGAAGTTGTGCGCTCAGCACTTTTTCCTAGGCTTCTTGCGTGGCTCATTGAAGGAAACCTGAGCAAAGCTGTGATGTTAATGAATTATGACAAGCCTTTTGCCTGTCAAGCAGAGGTTCCCGCCTTCCTCCTTTAAGACAAAAACTTAATGGAAGATGCTCAGATGGGCAAGCTCTCTGTTGATACCCCTTAAGTGCTCAGCCCTTTTCTAATGCGAATATTCAGAGAGCCGTGAAGCTGCAAGTGGCAGCGTTTAATATCGTCTTTCTCATAATGCCTGAATAATTTTCCAGAGACTGATCACTGTAGCTGCTGTGAACATGGTTATTTGTTTATTTTTCACCTTGGTCCTGGTGGAATGCTGACCCAGCTAATCCTCAGGACTCACGGGGAAAACGGTTTCATATTCATAGCTCTCGTCTGTTCTTTCAAATAAACCCAAAACTGAAGCTTCTGACCAGCCACTTTAATAGTAGACAAATAAGAAGAACTGGTTCTTTAGTTTCCTTTAAAAGTGAAAAAAAAAAAAGACTGTTAATGAAGAATTGGGTGAAAAATGAAGACTATGTTGCATATTTTTAATGGATGTTTGTGAGAGGAAAGGAGAGAGCATAGGCTGTCGTGGTGAGTTATAGAATGTTTTTGAGATTTCCCTCTGGTAGTGGTGCTCATTATGTTAAACAGCCTAGCTTTTAAGCTACTGTAGTTTTCGTTTTATGTGTATTGGCCTTCATTTGCTGAAATGCTTTAAGTTCACAGTACGAAAGTCATTTTGCAAACAGGATGTAATTACAAAGGTATCTTATGCTTACCAACAGCTTTTTTGGATCAATTTAATTATCATTACTTGTGGATACTGTAAATTGAATATCCCTTCCCTAATTACATTAAACTCAGGGGTTAGCTGCTTCAACATCTCAATGAGAAAAGTTCATCCTTTGCTATAAATAGGAGAATTGTTCTCTTATTTAGACTGACCTTAGAAGCTAAGCATTTTACATGAGATTGTCAGGTGAGCATTATAAAGACAGTCTGTAATGAGATCTGTAACGAGGAACAAAGGTATAATGGCCCTTTGAAAAAGTTAATTTATTCAGCATTTTCTTATTGCATGATGGAATTAAAGTTTGGGTGTACGTCCAGACCCTGTTTTTAGAAGGGCCGGTCACACTGGTCTTGGTCTACTGATATTCTGCCAGTAGTTTGAAGTGGTTTAATGTTACTGTTCCAGCTTAATGGAAGCCACCATAAATGCAGTGAATTAGTCTTGCCCTTTTAAACAGAGCTAATTTATTTAGGGACTGCGAATGTTATTTTGCCTGCTTTCTCCTTCCCCCCTTTTACACAAATGATGTACAGGAATTTATTCAAGGCACATAAAGAGTACATTTTTCTCAGAGGAAAAAAAAATGCCTTTAGTCACCTATAAACAGGAACTTTTTTTTCCTGTTGTGGAAAATCAGCCTTTAATTAGTTGATGTGTGTGTCTTGGGTTAGTATTTGGTGTCTGTTCAACTCAAGTGATTTTGTGCTTTGTAAGAAAACAGAGGTTGTTCTGGTGAGAAATTTGATTGATTTCTGCTTGTTATAGTCGTCGTAAATTTTAGTGCATGCATAGCTACTTGCTTTTAGTTATTTTGTTTTCTTCTCAATTGTAGCTTCATTAAAAATCTGTTACAGTTGAAACTCTTAAGAATGTAAGCATGACTACTTATTGTCACAAAATAGCGCCTTCTGAGTCTGCTTTATGATTTATCATAAAAACCTATCTCTATGTAAGATAGGACAAATTGAGGCTAGCTGTGTTAGGATCTGAAGCAGTTCCTGAGATAACTAGAAGAGATTTTTTATTGCGCAGACAAGTAGCTGAGATCATTAATAATAATGGCCAATTTTTATACTCAGATCAAAACATCCTGAATGTTTTCTGGATTTTCTAAGGAGGTATGCTGTGGGATAGAACAGAATCAAGAAAAAATGTAGACGTAGTAACGTTAAAGAATTAACAAGTATCTTTGAGCTCTAGGTTTTCCAAAAGCAGTTCCATGTTCTACTGAAGTGTACTGGAAGCAGCGTATTTACAGATATTTTAAAATATTTTCAACCTCACTAAATTCTAGAAGTTTATTTTTGGTGGGATACTAAATAACAAAATGAAAGTTCTTTGGATTTAAGTATGTCTTTTAATACCTTTTTAAAACTGATTTCTTAAAAATATGGAGTCTCACCTAGCGGTTTAGTGGTTAAAGGTATGAAATTGAATGTTCGCACAAGTGGCAGTTTTCCTAATGAATTCAAACAGGCACTGTACTCTGGAATTACATTTCTAATATTAAAAGACTAATAACCATAGGTAACCCAACTTTTAAAAAACTGGTGGCAATTTTATGCTTCTCGTACAATTAGACCCAGTTACCGGTTGTATCCGTTCATTAGCAGTAAGTCAGGTTTTGTTCTTCATAAAAAGCACTCGGAAGGAGACATTTAAAGGTGGATGTGTATAGATAAGGGAGGAATTCAAAAAAACTCTGCACATGTAACTCTTCCAGAAAAGGAATCTTGGTAAAGATACTATGTATCAATAGTTGAGTAATGAAAACTCAGGCTCATGAAAAGTGAAAAAGGAATGGTTTAAAGCTGATTTTAGGCTTCAATGCATATGATGCTTTTCCTGTTCAGAATTAAAGAGGGTTTTGTGTCTGTTGTGTGTGTTTGTTATCTTCATCCGCACGTGACACCTCGTAGTCATAAGAGTTGAGGTTCTCAGTCCAGAGTCTGTGGGACCAAAATAGATCCAAAACGTAAGCTTCTTAGAAGGAACGTGCTGACTCATGTAATCTCTTTCTGTAATGTCTGGTTAAGCACCAGGATGTAAGTGATTTTGATGTTGATGATGATAATTGACACACATTAAGTTGAGCTCAGAAATTAAGGGCTGTTAGGAAAACTGCTCCTCATCATTTGTTCTCACTTCTTGGGAAATGTCGATACACTGTGGAATATTTATGCTGTTCTGCATGCCCCGTTAATAGTGTCATGATCCCTTCTGGTCACTCTCTTTATATTTCCCTGAGATGGTACCAAATTGGGCAAAATCTTGCTGAAACTTTTCTTCCCATTACCTTTTTCAGTGGCTTCCTAGACACCCGCAAATTCTATTAAAAATTAATTTCTCAGGACTTTATTAAAAGACATTTTTAAAAAATTCTAGATTTCAATACAATGCACAGGATGGTTTATAAAGTGACGTCTGTATTAAACTTTGCCATAGGCAAGTTTCCTCAAAGAGCTAAGTAGTGGTTTTGTCTTAAGTAACATTAAGTATTTACCAGAACTTGTGGGTGCTTTGTAGTATAACTCTTGTAGAAGCTTAAAAATAAAAGTATAGAGTTTTTCCTTTGCAGTGCAAATGTATGTTGAAGACAACTGCTGAAGCCTCCACTATTAAGAAGTTCTAGCACTCTCATTGATCACAACACCTAGGAACTAAAAGAATTAGACAGCTACTGATGAGATATACAGTTTAATAGAGTTTACTAACTGAAAATTGTATAAACCCAAACACAGGCCAGATTCGCAACTCCTAAAATCTCTACTACCCATCTCCCAAGATATATTATTTTCTTGTTTAAAACTTTTACAGACTATACTAATGCTGGATAAATAAACCTGGGGTAACAAATGTCATCACAAAGAATCTATGTTTTTTTAAAGGGAATCTTAGAAAAGCTTTTTCCACCATGTACCTCTTGAAATAGCAACAGGGCCAGAATCCAAAAGAGTGAAAAATAATTTTTTAAATAAGGCACTTATATGACTTCTGGTTTACATAACCATCAAAATATTGTTCCTAAGTGTCAGAAGGAGTTCTGGTCTGTGTCAGAAGCTGCTACAAGAAGCGTGGAATCCAGGAAGTAAATACTTGACTAGTTGAGACATCATAAAGTGAGCTCGAGTAAATATCTGGAGCTTATCAATGAATTATTGAATTATTGTAAATACTGAGTAGGTGTCATGTTCCAAAGACCATCTTAAAGAATGTATGTTACCAACTGTATAAAAAATTAAAGGAGATTCTTACATGGTTATAACTTACTTTCATCTTGTTTATACTGTAAACTTGGCGTGTGTTATATTGACCCTTCCTTTTCCATAATCCATTCCTCCTTCCTCCTTCCAGCCACATCCATGTGTTTTTTTACCTAGAGGCCAAGGAGTAAGCTAGTACAACCTTAAATAATTCTTCGTGAGCCAGTCCTAGCACTTATTTTTAATTTTGACTCCTGAAACTAGATTTAGAGGCTACTTCCTTTTTTTTTCTTTTTCCCTTTCTGGTCTCTGAATTATGGTTGATGCTGAAAATCTTGTGCCAACTAGGTTTATCAACTAGGAAAAAAGGGACCTCAAACAGCAGAGGAGTGATTGTGATTGACTGATGTTCTCTTCCTGCTACCTTCTTACAGACACATCAGTGGACCTGAGTTAATATAACAGCCATTCTCAGTCATATGTTTCACTTGCTAATTATCAAAGACGTGAGTCAATGGTATCTCACTTTACACTATTCAAAATAGCTTATGTACTGACAAGAAAGCATTAAATTTTCATTACAAACTCTCCATCTAGAGACTAAATGTGAAAAAGAAGCTTTAGAAAGATACAAATAAATGAGTTAATTATTTATAAATGTGACAAAGGATTGATATTCTTAATATATAAAAAGCTCTTAAAAATCAATAAAAAAGACGGTAGAAAAATGGGAAACGTATGAAAGGTGACATGGATTGCTAAGAACCATGAAAAACATGCTTGGCATTATTAATGATTCATGGAACTTAATGAAAGGAACAGTGAGATATCATATTTTATTTTTCACATTGGCAAAGATCTTAAAAGCTTACTAATGCCACTATCATACACTTCTGGGGAGAGTGTTTCCCGGGGAACAGTTTAAGGAGCACAATTTAGCAATACATGTTTGAAGCTTTTTTAAGCATATATTATTTGGTTTAGCAATTTGTATTTGGAATTCTAAGTAAATAATTTGGAAGAGTGTGTGTGTATAAGAACATTTAGCAGCATTGTTTGTAATGTCAAAAAAAAAAAAAAAACCAACCTCCGTAACCAACAATAAGGGATTTTTTAAAGTACACAGTTTAACATCCTGTAATCTTTGAAGTACTGATTTAGAGCTATATGAACGCTGGTAATTACTGAAAGAATTTAAGATACATTAAGTAGGAAAAATGAGTTAAAGACGAGCACATATAGTATGTTCCTATTCAGTGTATACACCATGTATATTTGAATAGGAAAAGTCTGAAAGACTCCACCTTAAGTGATAACCATCTATATTTTTGGGTGGAGAGAGTTGGAGAAATTTTATTTCTTTTGTCTTTTGATTTATTTGACTCTTCTTTTTTAGAACACTGAGCACTTACTGTTTATGTAAGTAAAAAGTGAAGAGAAAGCCATGCAACACTAGTCATCAGGTGATTTAATCCACTCTTATCACTTCAAAAACTTTATGCCAAGCAAATATTTGTCTTGCTTAATTAGGTACTAAGAGCCAAATAATGCAGGTTTCTTTAGTTCAAGAGTGGTCCTTGCTATGTGTCGTTCAGTGCCTAACACAGCCATACTGATCGTCAACATTAAATCTATCAATAAATAGACAATGAAAAAAAGGAAAAATGAAAAGAGAAAAACTCGATTTGAAGGAGATAGTGAGATTTTAAAAAATAAAGTTATATCTAAAAGGATTTTTGTTTAACACTTTATCACATATTATTAACCTTTGCAATTTATTTCATTGTTACATGACATCTTAGGTACATTAATAGGGTGATTTACCCAGACTTTATAAATATCCAGTAGGTAATATTAACAGTGGGGCTTTGCAAGAGTGAGTTGGGTCATATTTTAGCGTATTTGTTCTTTCATAATTTTTTTTTAATTGAAGTAATTTAGGTACATAATTAAAAATTCAGTAGTACTGAAAGCCCCATCGTGAAGAATGGTAATCTGTCACCCACCCCATTTCCGTATCCAGAAGCAGCTACTCTTTTAGCTGTTTATTTGATGGTTAAATCCATGCTACTAAATAATATAGCATTATTTCTTAGTTAATCAATTTTAGATATCTGTTGACATCTTATGACATGAGGATGCATCTCTCTTGCTGTTTGTCTGCTTATTTTTTCCTCCATTCTTCCAATATTATTTTACGACTAATTTAAATTTAGTCGTTAAGTATATATTGTTAACCTTGGAACCGTATGCTGATTATATTTATTCTCCTATACAGCTCTTTATTTTTTCTTCTTTCACTGGAGCATGTTCTCAAGGTCCTAAGATCCAGTACAGGAAAGTAAATTGTCTGAGTCCTTACATATCTTACAAACATGTCCTTTTCTCTGCCTTCACATTTGTGTGATAGTGTGTATAGAATTCTCAGTTGAAAATTATTTGCTCTCAGAATTGTGAAGACGTTGCTCCATTGTTTTCTGCTATCCGCTATTGTTGTTGAGACCTCCATTGCCACTCTCATTCTTCTTTGATTATATTCAGTTTGTACCCCACCCTGTACCTGAAGGAAGCTTTTAGGATATTAATTTTGTTTCCGGAGTTATGGCGTTTCATGATGATGTGACTTGGGGGGTGGGGTGTGTGTGTGTATTTCCTTCATTGTACCTGTTCCTCCATGGGTCCTTTATGTTTAGGGACTCATGTCCTCTGTTATGGTAAATTTCTTAGGGTATTTCTTTGATAATTTCCTACCTTCCATTTCACAGTTTTCTCTGTCTAGATTTCCTATTCACTGGCTATTGAACCTCCTTTGTTGATTTCTCCGGTTTTCTTCTCTCTTCTTTCATATTTTCTGCCTGTCAGGTTTTCTGTTCTACATTCTCAGAGATTTCTCAGCCTCTGCTTCTGATCCTTCTGTTGAATTTTCTTTTATTTTGACATCATTTTTAATTTCCAAGAGCTCTTTCATATTTTTTGATTACTTATTTATCATAGCATACTGTTTTGTATTTGGATGTAGTATCTTCTTTTAACTCTGAATGTTAAAATTTGGGGATGTTCATTATAATGTTTTTTGTTCCCTGCGTTATCCGTTTATTTTGGTCTCTTCCATTCATGCTAGGATTTTTTTTTCAGGCCATCCTCGGTTATTCATATGTGTTAAATTGTGAGGTACTGAGGGCTAATTGGAAGCTCTGCAGGTGTGGTATTATGGACTGAAAATGCTTGTGTTCCCTCAAAATTCGTATGGTGAAATCCTAACCCTCAACCTGATGTTATTTGAAGATGGGGCCTTTGGGAGGAAATTAG
This sequence comes from Equus asinus, assembly GCF_041296235.1. Taxonomy (NCBI): domain Eukaryota; kingdom Metazoa; phylum Chordata; class Mammalia; order Perissodactyla; family Equidae; genus Equus; species Equus asinus. Next base: position 26,234,716 of record NC_091816.1, on the reverse strand, counting down.
GGTTAGATTAGTTCTTAAGGATGGGGACCTCATGACGGGATTAGTGTACTTATAAAAATAAGAGGAGCCATGAGATATCTCTCTCTGCTCTCCTCTATGTGAGAGTCCAACAAGAAGATGGCCATCTGCAAACCAGGATGTGAGCTCTCAGCGGACAAGGTACTGGACCTGCCAACACCTTCATCTTGGACTGCCAGCCTCCAGGACTGTGAGAGATGAGTTTCTGTTGTTTAAACCACCCGGTCTATGGGATTTTTGATAGAGCATCCCAAACTGACTAAGATACATGAGTTGGAGGTTTTAACTAGTGGACTTCACTGTGTTATGTTGGGGTGGAACTCATTTTTTTTTTTTTTTCAAATGTCTGTATGTGAACATCTTGATCTGAAGCTGGTCTATTTCTCCTTGAAAGAATCTGCTACTCTCTTGTCCTGGGGTTAGACAACCCAGCTGCGAATCTTTCTGCATAGAGATTGAGAAAAGGAATTGTTGGTCCAACAGTTCTTTAGAGCTGTAATTCATTTTTGTTTTAACTCTCCATCTCACCTCTGCCTTCCATCATGTCTGGTGCCCTCAAGTCCCAAAGTCTTCCCCGTTCTCTTTCTCCGGAGAATATACCTCTAGTTTCCTGCTTAGGGTTGGGGTTGGGGAGCGTGTAGACCTTTGGCTGCTAGGATTCTTTACATGGGATGGGGCTGGGAATCAACTGGTTATTTAGGCTCTTCCCAGTGTTCTGTCTCAAAGGTCTCCTCTGCCATTTCTCTTACCTAGGACTTCCCAGTCTTTATCTTCTCCAGGGTGATAAAGACTGAATCACCTTTCTTCTCATTGTCTCAGTGGATTCAGACTCTTCCCCTCACTTACTCCTCTCCAATTTCCCTGTCCCTTTGCTGTTTCTTATATAGGTTAGGCGTACTCCTGCCTCAGGGCCTTTGCATTGCGTATTCCCTCTGCCTAGAATGCACTTACTATTTTTACAGTGCCGCAGCAAACAGTTCCAAAATTTTAATTACTTGTGTTACTTGAGGGTTGCAGGTCGGCACTGGCTGTCCTGGGACTGGCTGGGCTCAGCTCCACATATCTCATTTTAAGTCTAGGTAATCTGTCGGGGGTACAAGGTTCATGGTAGAGAGAAAACACTCAACGGAGGACAGAGCCAAACCTGGCAAGTGCATTTAAAGTTTCTGCTTGGATGTGACACACCTTGCATTAGTTCATATTCTATAGGTCAAAGCCGGTCACAAAGCCAAACCCAAAATCAGTATATCAGGGGAAGGCGATGAGGCCAGGGAAAGTGTACTTCCCAGACATCACATGACTTCTCCTGCAGTTCCTTCAAGTCTTTGTTCAAAGAATCATCTCTGTGCTGCCTTCTCTAACTCCACCCTGTGTAACGTTTCATTGCTCTCCCACTTCCTGTTCCCCTTCCCTGATTTCTCCATAGCACTTCATACCATCTGACGTATAATGTGCATGTTTATTTTTGCAATTAACTGTCTTCCCCAACTAGAATATCTCTAGGCTCCATGAGGGCAGAAATTTTCTCTTTTGTGCATTGCTGTTTACTCAGTGCCTAAAACAGTGCCTGACACACAGGAAGTGCTCAAAAATACTATTGTAAATATCCAGAGTTGCCCTCTTCACCTTAGAGCTCCCCATCCTTCTCAGTCCTTTACCACATCTCGGGCTGATTTGCATCGTTCAACAGTTTGTTGAAATCACTCATCCACTGGTGTATCTGCTTCCATTCTCCTTGACTTTGTGATTTTATTTCACTGTTATTTTTTAAAATCTGTGAAGGGAGAGGAGATAAATAGTTTTTATCAAATTGACCATCCTTGACTGGAAATCTGACTTCTTAAATATTTATTAAATAAAGAAAAGACTTGATTTAATGTGCTGGTTTTCATACAAACTACCTACCAGCTACAGATTTGATTGGTTTTTTTTTTTAAAGTAAAGGTCACCTAGAGTTAGGTTCTCAAAAGATGGAGAAAGAAATTGCTTAACAGAGTAACTATTACAGGATACATTTTGGTTGGTGATAAATGATTCTTGTTTGTCCTTCATTTAAAAAAGTAATATAGTAGTCACCCTACTTGAAAGTGCATTAGTTCTGTGCAGGTGTGAATGAAGAGGCCAATCTGTGATCAAGAGCATTTTTCTTCTGAATACATGTGATATTGTGATCTGTATTCACAGGACCTGTTTGCTGTTTTGGGCATGATTTCTAACATTATAAATGCAAAAGCAACTCCACGCCTTGTAGCTATATGCCGGCCTGTCTGTCAGCTACAATTATTTCCTAGCAGTTATTCATCATTGCTTTTGACTGGGTTTCAGTGGGTTCTTCATGCATTGTTTTTCCCTCACTGCTTATAATTTCCCCGGCCTGAGTCACCGTATTACACATAGTCAAGTATCCTGCTGTTATGTATTTTTTTCCAGTTCAGCATAGTGAATGTTGTGATGGTGGTCTTATTCCTGTTATTCATGTATGAGATTTATGAAACTTGTGGTCAGTATTTTTGGAACATCCTAATACTTATTTGTTGACTGTGAAGGGAGCCATAAGCTTATATCAATATCATCAATATTGATCAAAACATTTTGAAACTCCTGTAGAATTACCTTTAGAATCAGCTTACAGGCCACATTTAAACTGTCGTGTTATTATGTACCAGCCTCTTATTTCTAATTAGGCGATGTTAACTTAGTATGAACATTTACATTCTCTAGCATTTTTTTACTTCAAATAATGTGTGTTTATTTCCAAAAATAAAATCCATTCTGCAAAGATGAAAATCTATATCACACCTAAAATTGTGTGATATCGATCTCAAAAATGCCTGATCACGTTTCAGGATGCTTCCTTTGGAAGGAAAATACTTATTTAAGTGTCTAAATGATTATATGTTTGTTTTTTTTTTTAAATAAATCTCTTTCCCTTATTGCTGTACCTCTTATTGCCTCTTCTGCTTTTATTTTTATACTCCAAATCTTACTTTCTGTTTCTTTGTGACATTCTCACTGACTCGACATAAATCATTCCTTTGTCAGCCTTGTCATCATGTGCTCACTGAAACAAGCCTTACATGACAAGGTAGCGGGAGGCCGGCTTCAAGTTTCTTCTTATTAAACCAAAGCATTACGTTTCTCTCGGGAAAGGTAGATGCTAAAAATGCAATAAACTTAAAAGATGATGCCTCGCATAGTAAAACCCCAGATTTTTACAAATGGAAGAGACCTAAGATGTTTGCTAATGAAGATAAATGCAACAGCTCTGGTCTAGAAAGGGGCAGAAATTACTAAGACCTCAGGAGGACAGAGTCAAGGAAAAATCCTGATGGAGTGTTGCCAGCACGTCGCTTACCAGTCAGTCAGCATGAGCTTCACGTGAGTCTGAAGTAGATGCATATGCTGATAACCATTAAGGCCCTTCGGTTGCTTTTTCGTTTTTAGAAACCTGTTACATTTGAAATGTTTTCAATGTTTAGAGATAAGAGGGTATGGTTGAAAGAGTATATATTTAGGAATCAGAAAACCTGAAGTTTAATCTTGTCTTCACCTTAGGCTAAATTTCCCCATCTGGAAAATGGGTGTAATAACATCTAGATAACAGAGGGAAATAATAATAAGAGGAAATAGTGTATATAAAGATTCAAAAGATTCAAGCACTGGCTTGGCACATGGTGGGTGCTTAAAAATGTTAGGCTATTCTTCTCTGCCTTCATTATTTAATGAGATTTGTCTGGTGTGTGTGTGTATGTGGTAGGATTTATACCTCTCTATATTATGTGTTGTGCTAAAGTGAGAGATAATCAAAAGCTGAATGCCTGGTCTCAAATATTTTAAATTCTAGTTGGGATATAACATAAGTACGCGTACTCCACAAGTTTGAAAAGTAGGTTTTATTAAATTAACTAATAGCTTTGTACATAAAAGATTAAAGTAAAAGAATGATCACAGTTAAAGGAGTATGAAAGAAGTGATTTTGGAGCTCGATCCCGAAACCTTCCATCGAACGACTCCAAGACTTCTTTTTGAATTTCCCTAACTGTATTTGACAGTACTTAATCAGTTGGTTCAATGGTTCTTCATGCCTGAAAGATGGCTGGCCTTTATTAGCCTGACGGTAGTGAATATGGGCTGGTTAAGGTTATCTGTGTTTAATCTTCATAGGCAAATACTGTGGAACATCTTTATCTGTCATATTCGTGATCCGTAAAACCTCTTTTGAAGTCAGGTTGCATATTGCAAAAAGTAGAGCTCTAAAGTAGGTCACAGTCCTAAGAGACACGCTGGAATCAACATCTGAAATTGAAAAGCTATTCTCCATTCGTCTTAAGTTTTTAGGTTACCACTAAGAAAAAAAGCACCCTAAAATTAGATATAATAAAGGAAGAATGACTTATTCAAAATGTAAAGTCTATAGAATTAATGCTAGAATTTTTCTTTTGTCTTTTTGTCTTCTATCATTATGTCTAAAAATTGAAGTTAGTCTGTATAACATTAGCTCTCAAGATCTCTGAAAATTGATCAGCTTTGCTGTCTTCTTTTTTCTTTCTAATTCAAGTACTTGTGCCCTTGTGACTTTTTCCTGTTCCAGAAACTCATTGCCAAGTGTCTTTAAAAATCAGTTACTGTGGACTTACATATTTCTGAATGGAATCAACTGCTTAGTTTCATTTTCAGGGGTCATTCTTCATAGGCAGTTGCTTCGACTTTTTCTATAAATCAATGCGTAAGTGTTGGATTTTCTTAATTCAGTCTTGTCCAGAAAGCTGTTAAAGCGTGATGCTGAAAGAGAGTATTTTCCACAGAAGGGAGAACATAGTAAATTATCAGTATGCACTGTTTTTCTGGGAAAATTTTTGGAGGCAGAGGTTTCAAATTTAATTTTGGGAAGGAGTCTCTGCCAAATATTTAATCAGATATCTGGGAAATTTTTACTTTTGAAATATAGTGCTTCCAAATCCATTTCTTTAAATGTCTTCTGTATAGTTATCATCTTTTCCTTTGACAGAAAATTGCAAATAGAAATATGAGAAATTGTCTTGGAAGCGTCATGCTTTAATATTCATATCTTTGTGTTATATTGTCCATTGATTATTTCATATATGTGTATTGTGAATATAATTTGTGTCTTAAATTCCAGTTTGGTCCTGGGGCTTTGTGCTTCCGTGTATCCTGGAGCGGATGGTTCCTGCCCACTGAGTGGTTAATGCTAGGCTGTGGCATCAGATTTCCTGTGTTGGAACCCTGGTTCTGTCACTAAATAGCTGAGTGACCTGAAACAGTTGATTTAACCTCACCAGGCCTCAGTTTTCTCTGTGTAAAATGAGGATTAGTACTACTTATCTCACTGAATTACTATAAGGATGAGACGTCATATATAATAACATCAGCAATGCCTGGCTCACAGTAAATATACAATAAATGTTAGCCATCATTATTATTGTTGTTGTTGATGGTCTTTGAAGGGCCAGCTTGCATTTTCTCGGTTACAACTATTTTGTAGGTTGGGTCTATGGACCCTGGTTTCAGATATTTACAAGGAATGGTTTCTTTCATTTGGGAATTTTCAAAGTGTTATATCGCTTTCATTAAAATAACTATTCCTCTAAGAGTTTTCTCCTTTGTGATTATGGTGGTGTTAATCTCAGTTTTCAATTAAACACCAATAATATGATAGTCATAGATTAGGCATAGCTACCTTAACCTTGACCTGCTGTCAACAACTACTGAAAGACCATTTTGTAAAAATTATCACTCTCATTATTATTTGAACTTCATGAAATTCATGAAATATTTATCTTTCTTTATAGCTAATTAGTTTACTTTGCCATGACACATAGTTGAATAAAAATGATGTAATGGGATCCTTTTCTTCTAATATATATTAGTATATTATGATACACTGTATATTGCTATACTGTATACTAATCAGTATAAAGTTAACTGTCAGATTTTGTGCAGTTTAATAAGCAATGATGAAATGGGGTCTTTTCTTCTTTTCTGTGAGTCCAAGTGACATCCTAACTTAGACTTTCAATTAAGCTTTCCAGCTTCCTACCTGTGTTCTTGTATTGGTTTCTTAGGTAGGAACATTTTCTCTGCATGGACAGAAACAGTGGAAAAACTCAACTCCAACAGAGAAATAAATTACATGCCAGCTATAATGAGACATCAACGTCTAGTAAATTTTCTCTTGCTTATAAAACTGTGGCAGTATGAAGTAGCAGTCAATAATTATTTATTGTTAATTCCCTAACGTTGGCTTCTGATGCACATGTAAATTGTGATGTGACTCGATTGGACAGAATTATCGGTTATTTACCATATCCACTCTAATGCACATGGATGCAGATGACTGTGATAATCTAGCTGGGATCCTTTGTGTTTTAGTGATGCGTGTAGGCGCTCATCCTGCAGTCCAGTACAAATGTACCTCTCACTGACTTTAATGAAAATTACCTCTCTGACAGTGAGCCAGGTACTCAGAGCAAGGAATAGTCACTGTATCCTCAGATGTGTTTAACTCCATTTCCATGGTTCCACCTTTTTTCTTTATAATTTCTCGTTATAGATTCTTGTGGGAGGTCCAAGGGCTGTTTTAAGCTGTTTTGCCTTTCTCAACAAGAATAATATAATAATTACTTTATAATACTGGCTTTGTTTCATCAATGTTTTATTAACTGTCCTTCTTGCACATTTATTTGATGTTCAAGTAATACATGCAAACCAAATGATTATTTCCCTCTTTTCTAAGATATTTTCTAAGATGTCTGGAGGAAACTACGACATAGAATTTTATTTTCACATGTAATTCATTTCAGTAATTGTTGTCAGAAGAACTGAGTGCCTCTCTTGAACAAATGCCATGTGTAAAAATGAGAAGGATAGAATTAGATCAGTGAGGGGATGGAAAATAAAATACTTAACTTAGAGAGATACAGATATAGTTTGTGCTTCAGATCTGAGAACATTTCTGAATCTGAACCAGAAGATGTAAACATTTGAAACCAAAATACAAATCTGCCGGTTAAGATCTTAGTTGTGTCTTTACCAAATCCTATAAAATTTTCTTCAAATTATTGCTCCTATCTTTTGATCTCTAGTTCATTGCTACTATCATAGCCAGTTCCTTTGGTTGATTTATTTTTGTTTTTTCTGATAAAGAGATCATATTAATCTAGCTTAAATATTGCTTTGGCAATCAATGTCTTGCTTAAAAAATTACAAAAGTGGCCTTTTTTCTTCTCCATTGCAACTAAGTCTTTCTCTCGGTCTCAGCCTTTCTTTTTTTGTTTTCTTTTGAGGACGATTAGCTCTGAGCTAACATCTACTGCCAATCCTCCTCTTTTTGCTGAGGAAGACTGGCCCTGAGCTAACATCCGTGCCCATTTTCCTCCACTTTATATGTGGGACACCTACCACAGCATGGCTTGCCAAGCGGTGCCATGTCCACACCCAGGATCCGAACCGGCGAACCCTGGGCCACCGAAGCAGAACGTGCGCACCCAACTGCTAAGCAACTGGGTTGGCCCCTCAGCCTTTCTTGATTTAGACTCCCTCTGACTCTCCAATCTTATTTTCTTACTCTGAAGACAAACCCCTTTGCTTCTGCTCGTCCCTTTCCCCTTATGATTATTTCATGTCCCACTTGCCTAAAAGAACTTTTGCTGTAACCCTCAATTTTGAAATCCTCTTTATCCTTTAGGGATCAACTTCAAGGATTGATTAATTTTCTGATTCTTCCAGTTCTCATTGATAATCCTGGGCTGTTAAATTCTCTTGTACATTTTATTTGTAGCATCAATTTAGCATTTAATTATACTTGACTTATGGATAATGTGAGTCTTAACTGACATTTCCCTGTTTGTTCTTTACCACTCGGAGGTGTGGGGCTGAGTTATTGGCCGATCTTCATTTATTAATTGCAGAGAATCTCTGATACCCATTTCTATGTATTAACTTTCCCTACAGCATAATCTTGATTATAATGCTTCTCTTTTGCAGCAATTTCTTCTAATTTTTAAATCTTCTTATATATTTTGTCTTCTTGTGAGCCATGTCGCATCCTTTTTAGGAGAGGTCATCTTCCATGAGCCCTGGGCAGCCCTGCACATTCTTGCTGGCTGTGCCAAAATGTAAGGCCCTGACTGCTCTTTACCCAGACCATTTCTCAAGCTTGTGTTTATAGCAAAAAACCTTGAGGGAGGCAGTATTAACCAAGAGTAGGCTTTTTTACTGCTTACTATAAAACAATGGATTCCCCAAGCTCGGTGTTCCTCAGCTATGACACAAACCCACTGTGTACACAGCATCCATTTGGGCCCATGGGACTTGGGCACCAGGGGAATGAACACACATGCTGATACTCATGCTGCTTGCTGTGCCGTAAATAATAGAGTCTTTTGCCTCTGGCCCAGGAGTCTCATGTCTTCTGTCAGCATTCATAACAGCAACAGGCTAACTTATTAGGTTGTAATTCAGATAAAATGAAATCCAAGACCAAACAATGCTTTATGGAAAGATAGAAACTATTCCATAAATTAATATAAATAAATGTGTTTGGAGTCTTTTAAACCAACCCACTGTGCGTAGCTCTGTCCTAAACATGCAGACACGTGATTAGATGTAGGTATATACTTACTGTGCTCTGCAGAGCTTACATTTCATAAAATCATGGCGGCAGTAACAATAATTAAATTGGTCATTTCTTAGAATTATGTTGAGAATCTCAAGCTATTAAAATTGATTAAACTTTTCTGCTTCAACTAAAAAGATGAATATTGAGAATACATTTAACTTCAGCTTTCTTCAGGGGAGATTTCTGAAGAGCACGTCAGTATAGAATGGAGTTTTATTTACTTATCTACCTCAGTCTGTGTTCTCCTTTTATCTCTGTGCTCTTTTTTCATTTTCTGATTTTCATTCTCACTGCAATTTTGACAATATAGCACTTCTATGTGGATAAAAAAGCAGGAACATATGTTCTTAAGTTGTTTAGGTTTTGTTTTTTTTTTTTAACTCCAACCTTGAAAGATAAAAAGAAACTATGAGCATAGAAATAAGTGACATATGACCTCTGAAGGATTGGGGTAGAAAAAAGTTAATATTTGGGGCTGGCCCAGTGGTGCAGCGGCTAAGTTCGCACGTTCTGCTTTGGCGGCCCGGGGTTCGCTGGTTCAGATCCCGGGTGTGGACAGCAGACATGGCACCACTCATCAAGCCATGCTGTGGCAGGCGTCCCACATATAAAGTAGAGGAAGATCGGCACAGATGTTAGCTCAGGGCCAGTCTTCCTCAGCAAAAAAGAGGAGCATTGGCAGCAGATGTTAGCTCAAGACTAATCTTCCTCAAAAAAAAAAAGTTAATATTTATCGATCAGTTAGCAAGTGCCTGATCCTTTTAAAGTGCTTTCCATGCATTGTATCATTAATCTCCCCATCATCTAGGAGTTAAGTATCATTAGAAGAAGAAACTAAACTATTAGAAAATGAAACTAAGTAAGCTTAGGTAACCAGCCCAAGTTCATATTGTGGCCAACAAGATTCCAACCCAGGTAGATCAGCCATCAACACCAACGGCTCTTAACCATTACCTCTCTCGTCTCCTGTGATAGTTCAAGTAAAGGAAGAAATGGCAGAGACTGTCACGTGTTCTCCAGAACCAATTCTCCTGTCCTCCTGGCCAAGTCTGTCTTTCCCAGCCCTCCCCCACCCGTTGACATCTAGATACGGATGTGCGACTAGTTGTCTGCAATGCAACGTGAGCAGAAGTGATGCTCCAGGCCAAAGGTGTGCCTTCCCCATGCTCCCTTTTTCCATCTACTTGCCAAAAGCAAAGGACTTCAAGGATCCTAGAAGATGACAGAGTCACAAGATGGAAGGAGCCAAGGTTTGTGAGGCATCACACAGAAGGCCACCCTACTGAACACCAGCATTGGGCTAATACTAGAATGAAAAAGAAAACGTTCATTATGTTACACCACTACTATTTCAGAGTTTATCTGTTACAGCAGTTCACGTTACCTTACTAATACAGATAGAAGTGATCAAATATCACCATTAGGAGCATCAGAAGATATTGAAATATTTGATGTAATCAAGATGGCGTTAGTTACTTTAGAGACTTCTAAAAGACTTCATTATTACTTTGCCTATGTGAAAAAGCAAATATTGTTATTACCTTTATGAAAAGAAAAATACTCCAAGAATGTTAGGAGTGGTGTCAAGATTGTTGTAACCTGGTCTATGAACTGCCTCTGTTTAGTTGGGCGAGTAATTAAGCTCCATCAGCCTCACTTTCCTAATCTGTAAAATGAAACAATGTAACCTTTTTAGGGTTGCTGTAAAATTGCTACACTAATAGTGTACAGCAATACAGTGGTGTGTCTGGTCCTTGAAGATACAAATAGCGTGTCAGGGCCGGCTCCGTGGCCGAGTGGTTAAGATCGCATGCTCCGCTGCGGCGGCCCAGGGTTCGGATCCTGGGCGCAGACATGGCACCGCTCGTCAGGCCACATTGAGGTGGCGTCCCACATCCCACAACTAGAAGGACCTGCAACTAAGATATACAACTGTGCACGGGGGGGGTGTGGAGAGATAAAGCAGAAAAAAAGGGGAAATAGTGTGCAGGTTATTTATCTGTACTAGCACTGTTTGGGTACATAGGACTTGTCAATATGTATTGAGTGAAACTCTGGAGGACCAGAACATGATATCATGATGCCAGATGCATTTTGGAATTTTGAGTCAAAAATCGTAAGTGTGTCTATTCTAGTTGGCCCGGTATTAACATTTAGCATTCTTTTTGAATAATCCAAGCAAAAGAAGAAGTGAGATAGGATAGGTCACAGATGCCGTACTTCAAACCTTGGAAACAGTCTGTGTATCTGACTGTACAGAGCGATTTTGTAGCACGTGGTGGACTGACTTGCTGCAAAGTTTTCCTGCTCTTAAAAGATAAATAACAGGGGGCTGGCCCCGTGGCTGAGTGGTTGAGTTCACGTGCTCCGCTGCAGGCGGCCCTGTGTTTCTTTGGTTCAAATCCTGGGCGCCGACATGGCACTGCTCATCAAACCAGGCTGAGGCAGCGTCCCACATGCCACAGCTAGAAGGATCCACAACGAAGAATATACAACTATGTACCAGGGGGCTTTGGGGAGAAAAAGGAAACAAATTTAAAACTCTTTTTTAAAAAAAAAGATAAATAACAAAAACCGTATTAACATCATGCAAGTTGATGCCAGAAAACTGAAACACAAAATTGGAGCTGTCTTTTTTAAAAGCCTGGAAAAATTAAATTTACACTTCGTAAAGAATTAGAAGGGAACACACATAGAAAATGGAAAACAGTTTGATATGTTAGTGATAGAATTATGGAATTATTGTTTTCCTTTCCGTTGATTTGCAGAGCAAGGTGGGAGAAGAGGCTAGAAAAGAATTTAGGTGCTAGCTATTTAAAGATCTTAAATGGAAAAAATCTTTGGATTTCGTTCTCTAGGTGCTGGGGGCCTGACTTAATGTTTTTATATAAATCTGTGGTTGAATCTAGCTTTTTAGAAAGAGAATTCGTAGTAAAAGAATATGATAATAGGGAGATAGATTAGATCATTATCACAGAAATTTAGGTGACAGTGGTGGATGTGAATTAACAATGTCTTTTATTTTCTGTATTCTGATGCTTTGACATGTGGGCCTTGCCTACCCCGGAGGGGCTGTGCCTCCCAGGGGTAGCCAATTCCTAGAAATAGTAAACACCTGGCTCTGAAGTACTTTTTTCAGATGCAAACCAACCAATCCAGAACTCTCACCTCAACCAGCTTCTTTATCAGGCTCTCACACTCTGAGCCATTAACCCCCTGCCCTAGTCACCCCCAGGCCAGATACCAAGTGGCTAGGGACAGCCCCTATGCCCCAGACCGACTGAAATTATTCACTCTAGGCAATCTTCAGCCTGTTTGCCTTCCCTTGTCCATTCCTTCCTGCAGAAACCACCACAAAGGCTACTGCCCTCAGTTTCCTCTCCCCACTCTACCTCCTGACTGACTCTGGAGCTTCCCCTTCTGGCCCCACGTGGGTGGTCCCGTGTGGTGCGGAATGCCCCCTCCTTTTGGGAACTGTGAGGGACAAGCTGTCTTTTCAGTTATAATCATCTCCTGTCTGTTGGCCTTACTATACCTCAGATTTTCTATTAGTACTCTCTGTTTTAAAATAAGACATTGTGGGCGTAAATGAGAGCAGTGAAAATGAGGATAGAGAGGAAGAGAGACGTTTAGGAATCAAAATTACAGGTTTTGATGATGATAGGATGTGAGGAATAAGGCAATGGAAGGAGCGGATGATTACTGACAGATTTCTAGCTTAATGATAGTAACTCTGAGAAGGGATAAACTAGAAGAAGTTGTTTTGAGGGGGAAAGATAATGAATTTGGTCTGGAACTTGTGGAGTAAGGTACGAAAGACATCCACATGGAAATATCTAGTAGGCAGTTATAACAATGTGTCCCTGCACAATAGTTTTGAATCTTTTATAACCATGACACACAGTAACAAATGCATTTTACATCTGACCCTACACAAAGATATGATCTCATATTTCACAAAACAGTACCCCTTTCTTTGTGTAACACACTCTGATAGTTTCTGTTTACGCCGCCCATTTTTTTTTCATTTTTAAGTGTGTGTTGTAAGCTACCAAATTGAATTCATGAACTACTAAAAGGTCACAGCCCATTCTTTGGAAAACACTGGTTTGGAGCATAAAAGAAACTTACACTTGAAGATATTTTAAAGTCATAAATACACTGATGTGAGTTGAACCTGTGGGACATTTTCTAAGGGTCAAGGTGGCGAGCAAGAAAATTTCCCAGATTCTAACTCTATGGAATACCAAACAGTTAAAAATTCTAAAGCTGGTAGAGGCAAAGGAGGCAAGAAAAGAAACTGGGAAAGAATAGTATATAGTCGAGTCAGTAAAGTCATGTTGAGAAACCAAGAAAGGAGGGAATAATCAGCAGTGTCAAATGCTGACGAGGCCAAAGAGTATGAAGAAAAACAAGGCTGGATTTGTAATCTGAGACGTCACTGGGGGCAAATGAGAAAACAATTTCAGTAGCATGCAATGGATGGAAAAAAGGAATGGGAGTTAGACAAGCAACGAAGTTAGACTTCTGTTTCAGAGAGTTTGTTCTTAAAGGGGAAAATATACTATATCTATAATAATAATATATAATTGTGTATAAAATATACTACTAACATAATAGTTCAACTATTTATATATATGAATGGTGATAACTAAGAGGGGCCAAAAAAGGATTCAAGTGAAATCTTTTAAACACCCTGGTTTGTATGGTAGGGATGCGTGTTAGAGAATAAATGTTTGCTGAATTTTTTGAAAAGGGAATTTAAAGAGTTTAAGAGGAAACAGAGGAAAGTGACCATTAGGTGAAAAAATAATAGGAATAACTGAAATAGGATTGCAACCATTTCAGTTATTAAGCTTAGAAATGGACAACCTAGAAACTAACAGCAAGAATCATAGAATAGCTATGGCCGCAGATTAAGAAAGACGAAAAAGTAGTGTGGTTAAATTAATATATATTTGAATGTATGTGTATATAAATATAGACACATTTACATATTTTATTAATAATGTACATATAATTCCTTGGATATAAACTGGTTTGGAGGGTCTCGATGAATATAAACCCTGTGAAGCGTAGGAATGAGGTTTCATGAAGATTTTGTAGACTTTCTGAAATACATTTTTTTTTTCTCCAAAGCCCCAGTACATAGTTGTATATCCTAGTTGTAAGTCCTTCTAGTTCTTTCTATGTGGGCTGCTGCTGCAGCATGGCTTGACAAGCAATGTGTGGGTCCACACCCAGGATCCGAACTAGCGAACCCTGGGCCTCTGAAGGGGAGTGCACGAACTTAACCACTACACACTGGGCCAGCCCCTGAAATACATTTTTAATACATATTTTGAATGATTGAGAAATCAGTCACCTAGAAGAAATGGTAAATTACTACTGGAAGTTATTTACAATTCTGTGAGTTTGTAATCTTTTTATCTGTGTTAAAGTAAAAATCTAATCTAATACTAGCTTAAAAGTTTTAACTAGAACCTGCTGTGTAAACTTTTCCTGGTTTTAAACAAAGGCATTTTGTGATACTACATACAGCTTTAAGATGCCATTCGGTAGTAAATGCACTTACACCCTGCATTAATCTCCATTGTAAAGATTTACCAGGGTCATGCTAGAGCAAAAAGCTAATTGTTGACTCAATGCAAAAATCTAACAGGACGCTATTCATTCCACCACAAATTTAAGCATTCCATTGGGCAGCTGGGATCCTAGGCATAGGGTTGGCTGAGAATCTGCACCTGCTTTGTTGTGGGAGAATGGAATAATGAAGGAACAAATGTGAGCTGGTGGGAAATACCACTGGATTGTGAGTCAGGAGCTACAGTTCTGTGATGTACCTCCTCAAGCGAGTCAGTCTCATCTTTAAATGGGACTGAAAATAACTGTGCTTGGTATCTGACAGGATAGTGAAAATTATTGAATGAGATAGTAAGTGTGGAGATACCTTAATAAGTAAAATAAATAAATATAAGGCTGTAGTATTGCGGTTATTATGATTAGATCTGCCCAAACACTGCTGTCAAATTTGCTTAAAACAGCACGTTTCAGGGAGCCTTGGGGCATCATCAGCCTAAGTCCCAATGTGGCCAAGTGGACTTTTTACCAGGGTTCTTTTTCAAAGTTATTATGAACTTTTTAGAAGTGGCTGCGCTTTCCCTATTATGTATTAGTGATAGGAAGGTTTCGCAGGGCTCTCTGAGCGTTACTTCATGAAGTCTGTGATGTGTAAGCAGATGAAAAACGTTATATAGGATTAATGTGTATCACAGGAAAACACCTGAGAAGCGAGCTCCCGTTTTCTCTGGGTTCATCCTCTTCGGAGTTAGAAAAAAGAGTGCATTTTATATCAGAAAAAGAAGACTTTCCAGACAGGTAATTCTTACTGGATTTTAAAATATGAGACAGGTAAAATGATTCTTACGTTTTTAAAAGAAAAAAGGGAAGGGAACAAAACTCCGCATTTTTAAAGAACTTCTTTCGTCACTTTAACATGCAGCCAGAAGCAAAGATATATTCCAGCCCAGCCAAGAAGAGTGTAAAAAATATAAATTGGACAAACTTCTGGAAACTGCCGGAACCATAATTTAAAAATAGGGAAAAAGCTTCCACAGTGTCATCATTGTTAGAAATCTCCGAGCTTCGCAGTACATTGGAATCCAGCAGTCTTCCTCCTCTTTTCTGTAGTCTGCTACTCTATTTAAAGAAACAAAGTTCATCATAACATAATAGACTGAGTCAGCATAGTTCCAGGAGAAGAGACTGATGTTCAGCGAGTTTTTACACTTTATTTGTGTACCTAAACGTAACATTTGTCGTCAGTCATTTCAAAGTATATGCCGCAAATATCCTTAGTACCCTGAAAATTTGAATTCCTATGAATGCACATAGGACACATTTAGAAGTATGTAACTTATGAGAGAAACTACATGTTAATCTACATGGAGATAAATACAGGTAAGCCTCTCCACGTCCAGACTAGTGACCTGCCTCTTATGATTTCACCAATACCCTGGTTTGATGAAGAGGCCCCAGATCCTCTTTTACTTGATTTTCTGTTTCTTCTCTTTTCAAGTTGTTTTTGATTTTGAAGGCTTGGAAGCATCCAATTCAGATGCAAAGACCTAGGTCTTAAAAAAAGGGCAAGAGAGCATTCACTGTTACTGGTGCCTCACAGTAATAAAAATCTGTGGAAATATAGCTTAAATCAGGTACACTGGAAGCACTCAAATTATCAGGAAACATTAGTCAGTACACTAGAAGGTGACTGTTAGGCAGAATTCTAAGATGATGCTCAGGATTCTGCCCTTTGGTGTACACCTTCTGTGTCAACTTCTCCCCATGAGCATGAATGGAATCTGTGAATATGATGGAATATCACTCCTGTGATTATCTTACATTATATGGCAAAGGGATTTTGGAGATGTAGTTAAGGTCCCTAATCAGTTGACTATGCATTAATCTAATGGAGGATTATCTTGGATGGGCCTTATCTAAGGAGGAGAGCTCTTGAAAGAGATGAGGTCCAGCAGATGCTCTCCAGTAAGCCTCAAGAAAAAAGCCAACAGCCGTGTTTGTGAATTCCTGTGGAGAGAGGTGACCCCTAGGGGCCAAGGGCCTCCATTCTGTAGCTGCAAGGAAATGAATTCTGCCAGCAACCTAGATATGCTTGGATGGGACCTTGAGCTCCAGTGAGAAGATCTTGGCTGACACCTTGATTTCAGCCTGCTGAGATCCTAAGTAGAGAACCCGGCTAATCCGTGCCTGGACCATCTTGATCCACAGAAACCGTGAGATAATTAATTTGTTGTCTTAAACAGCTAACATTAAATGGTAATTTGTTATTCTGCGATAGAAAACTAATATGGTAACACAGAGAATAAAATGAAACACTGCATGAGAGTTCCAAACCTATTCAGAAAAGCAACTAGTAGAAACTACCATTTATTTAGTACCTGCTGTGTACTGGGCATTTTACTGAAAGTTTTCTCTAATTCTCACTGCAAGTTTTTTGGAAAAACTAAGAGTTAAAAGTTTAAAACTTACCCAACTTCCTTCCCAGTCTGTCCATCGCACTGTCTAGGGTGGCATCCCTTAGCCACTTTTGGCGATTGAGAACTTGAAATGTGGCTAAGCTGAGCTGAGATGAACTGTAAGTATGAAATAAACAGTGGATTTTGGACCTTCAGTGCCAAAAAAAGAATGTGAATATATCAATTCTTTTTGTATGTTGAGTCCATGATCTTTTGGATAAATTAGATTAAATAAACTATATCATTAAAATTAATTTTACCTGTTTCTTTTTACTTTTTTTATGTGGTTACTAAAAAAATTAAAATTATATATGTGACTCACATACATTTCTATTGGGGAAAGGAGAATTTAACAAACAAGAAACAAAACAAAACTCCCATTCCACTACCCAGAAATAGCCATTGTTAAGATTTTTTATGCATTGTTCTTCTGCTATTTTTTTTTAAAGATTTTATTTTTCCTTTTTCTCCCAAAGCCCCCTAGTTAGTTGTGGGTTCTTCTAGTTGTGGCATGTGGGATGCCACCTCAGCATGGCCTGATGAGCAGGTGCCATGTCCACACCCAGGATTCAAACTGGCGAAACCCTGGGCCACTGAAGCAGAGCTCATGAACTTAACCACTCAGCCATGGGGCTGGACCCCTTCTGCTATTTTTAAGGTATAAATTTTCTCTCCCTCCACAGTTTATTCTAATATATCAAGAAACATTTGTAGGGCAAGAGAAAGAAACCCCAGGAGAGTTTAAAATGTTTGCCTGGGAGGCCGCCTGGTGGCACAGTGGTTAAGTGCGCATGTTCTGCTTCAGCCTCCTGAGGTTCGCCGGTTCCGATCCCGGGTGTGGACATGGCAGCGCTTAGCAAGCATGGTGTGGTAGGCATCCCACACATAAAGTAGAGGAAGATGGGCACGGATGTTAGCTCAGGGCCAGTCTTCCTCAGCAAAAGGAGGAGGATTCGCAGTAGATGTTAGCTTAAGGCTAATCTTCCTCAAAAAAATGAAGTTTGCCTGAGATGTTCCATTTCTTTTTTCTTTTTTGTTCTTTTTTTTGCTGAGGAAGACTGGCCCTCAGCTAACATCCATACCCATCTTCCTCTACTTTATATATGGGGCACCTGCCCTCATGTGTCTTGAAAAGCAGTGCATAGGTCCATACCCGGGATCTGAACTGGCGAACCCTGGGCCTCCAAAGCAGTACATGCAAACCTAACTCCTGCACCACCGGCCAGCCCCGAGATGTTCCGTTTCTTAAGTGAAGGAGCTGAAATACAATCCCTTGTCTTTGTGACTCTGAATCTGTTCTCTCCAAAACCCATGTACTTTCTGCTTCAAAACAATACCTCTCCTGAAAAATCTCTACAAGAAAAATTAAAAGATGACTCAGTATTACATTAGAGAGAGTGTTCAACACAGAAAGGAAACTCACCAGGGCCTGAAGCTTTACATTTTTATGAATTATGTCATTTGGAAAAAAATAAAACTGTGTTTCTGAAATTTCTAAGTAGTCCCCAATGTTTATAGGATTGCTTGTAAATTTTTTCTAGAATGTATTCAAGAGGTATAGATGGGCAAGAGATGCTGGCTATAGTCGACTTTGGCTGCTAATGCTAGCAGTTAGTACCAGGTATGTATAGAATTGACTAAATAACCACTTTAGAGATAATTCTTTTAAAATGAAGTTTGCAAGGAAAAGAAATTACAGGCACTCAGATAGGAAAGAAAGAACTAAATCTTTGCAGACTACGTGATTTTGTGTGTAGAAAATCTTAAGGAATCTTTACAAAATTTTCTAGAACTAGTAAGAATTGAACAAGGTCATGAGGCACAAGAAAAATATACAAAAATCAATTGTATTTCTATATCCTAGCAACAAAACATGTGAAAATGAAATTAAGAAAACAGTCAATCTGGCAAAAACATCCAAAACCAAGAGCGACAAATGTTGGAGAGGTTGTGGAGAAAAAGGAACCCTCATACACTGTTGGTGGGAATGCAAACTGGTACAGCCACTATGGAACACAGTATGGAGATTTCTCAAAAAGTTAAAAATAGAAATACGCTATGACCCAGCCATCCCATTACTGGGTATCTATCCTAAGAACCTGAAATCAGAAATCTCAAGAGTCCGTTGCACCCCTATGTTCATCGCAGCATTATTTACAATAGCCAAGATGTGGAACCAACCTACATGCCCAGAAACTGATGATTGGATAAAGAAGATGTGGTATATATACACAATGGAATACTACTCAGCCATAAAAAAAGACAAAATTGGCCCATTCACAGCAACGTGGATGGACCTCGAGGGTATTATGTTAAGCGAAATAAGCCAGTCAGAGAAAGACGAACTCTATATGACTCCACTCATAGGTGGAAGTTAGTATATTGATAAGGAGATCTGATCGGTGGTTACCAGGGAAAAGGGGGGGTGGGGGGAGGGCACAGAGGGGGAGGTGACTAACATGACTAACAAAAATGTACAACTGAAATCTCACAAGGTTGTAATCTATCATAACATTAATATAAAAAAAAAAAAAACAGTCAATTATAGTAGTAAATCCAGTCTGTGTACCAGGAGGTTCGTTTCCACCACAGGAAGATCCAATTCTTTGGTGTGTAGAGATTACCTTAGTGTTTTTAGGATGTTTTACCCTCAAATTAAAACATTTCATATTACTTTGATTTCAGAATATATATTACTAACTTTGAGTATTTATTTCTGAATTTAGCTGAGAGTAGCTTGTTTTGTAGGCTAGCTTTTTCAAAAAGCAAACACAAAAAGTTGTGCGTTAAATTATTCCTGCTAAATGTATGAGCCAGCGTAACAGTTTGCTCCTGCTTTTTATTCCACAGCAGATGTTGACATTTCAAAGTAAACAAACTTTTCTCCCTAGAAGTGAATTTCCTTCGTTATGACTCAGTTTTGGACAAGTTAGTATAGACCTGTGTCTTCTAGAGCGTGTGTGATTTATTATTTTTATAACAAAATGGCTTAAAAGAAAAATAATTATAGTACCATGGAATTCATACATCAGCTCTTTCCTTCTCTCCTGGGCCATAGTTCTAATTATTTTTTCTAATGGTAATTGATAACCTGGTGAATTCCCTTGCTATTGCAGCTTTATAGAATTTTTTTGCTCTTAGCTTTCTTGGGAATAATAGAAAATCTCCAAGTTCAAATATATGTCAAAGTGATGTACTCCTTTGGTACATAAATAATAACTGTACAAAAGCGTGTTAAAGGTGGCTTCCATTTTTTATTTCAGATTTACATCAGAAAGGTAATGACAGTTCATTAGCACTTGAAGTATCTAAAACTCAGAAAGTATATTTCACAATTCAAGGTTAAATGGGTCATCATCAGTTACGAAAGGAAGTGTCGTGCACGCTGTAGAACGTTTCACATATTTCAAAGCGTTATCTCTTGCAGGGACACACAACTCACCATTCTTCAGAGAAATGGCATGACGATGGGGAGATCTATACTGTCTTATCCTTTAATATATGTATAAAGAATTGGCTATGCAGATTTTTCCTCAGGGAAAGTTTCACACTGGCTTGAGTGGTTGTCTTCGGTATTAAAACATTAGATGAAAAGGATTGTACAGTTATAAATTATCATGCTTTGTGTGTGCTTTTGCAACAGCGCTTTTTAATACCGCTATATTTGCATGTAGAGTTTTAATTAAGAGATAACTGTCGCCACAGGTTGGCTGCAGAAGGCTACAGTCTCCAGCAGAGAGAGAAATCCAGTGCCAGCTCCTACAGGTTGGGTAGCAAATGGGGGTCGGGAACATAAAATAGGCTTGCAATTAAAAGCATAATCATCACTTCTTTCTAATTTAATGAATAATATAGCAATATTTAAATGCATTCACTTATTTTTAAGATAATTCCTTATTCCTTTTAATGCCTTAAAAAAGCATTCTGAATGTTGCTGCCCCCATGGGATTTTTTTATTTTATTTTATTTTAGCACATAGTTTGTTTTCTAAACTAGATAATAATAATTCTTAACCATGAAAGTTATGAGCCAAAAAATTTAATCTTTTTCTTGCTTGTCTCTGATTCATTAGAGTCAAGATTGTCCTTCCATGTTCACAAAAGAATTTTTCATAGCAAGTGACTTAGATCAAAGAGAAGACAGTCTTAAGTTATACTCTCTAGAAAAATCATTCAGAAAAGAGACTTCTCTGAAGTTCTAACTCAGATTAGCTATCAAGAATTTGTGGCTAGGAATATTTTATACATGGGGGAAATCAAGTTTAAATAATTTTGTATTATTTATTCATTGAGCCTATTATTCCATTTTTAGGTGCATTTTGAATAAGACTTAATTAAGATTTCCAATCTTAATCCAGACCACATACGCGTAGATCAAAGGAAGAATGCTCTTGGCTCAAGGCTGTAATTCTGATCAAGGCTCACTAGTTCTCCTTTCTGCTTTCACCCTGTCAACCAAGTAATTATTTCTGCTTTGTCCTCAGCTGTCTTAACCAATTATAGCTCTTTTGGAATAGGTAAGTTTCCTTTATTCACTATGTGATGGGTGGGACAACCTCCCATTCCCTGTTCTCATAGTAAATTAGTGGGTACTGAGAAGAGAAAATAATTGCCATGCCATGCCATGCCATGCCATGCCATGACAACTTAACATAATCGATCGTTTCTTCATTGAAGTATTAAAAATTATGGCAAATTGTATTCCCCAAGAGGAAGTTTTGGACAATCTGAAAATGTTTGTGTTAGTAACAGTGTATCTTCTGAGGTCTTTTGTGGTTGGCTTTGGTTTTTGCTTGACACTTTATGTGTCACTTATAGCACGCCTGTCTTGGATGGGGCAGGATTTGAGCCAACCCTCCCTACTTTCTCATTTAAGATTCTCAGTCTAATTCTTAGAATGAGAGACAAACTGGATAATTGGAGAGAAGAGAAACAAGACACTTTATTTTATTACTTTCTTTTATATCATGTGGTATTCTATAGGGTATTTACTTTCCTCAAATGTATCATAGCATACTACAAAGGAATATAACCAGTTTAGAGGGAAGAATTTGCCACAGAAATAAAAGGAGCTAGAAAACCTAGAAATCTAACTGTTGGCTGCTGTCCCTTTCATATCCTTTCTTCCTCCTACTTCTGTTATCCATCACTTTCCTATAACTTGGGTGAAGCCATCCTCCTTTTGTGTTTACAGTTCCAGCTGGTTAAGAGGCAGTAGTTACTTAGGTTTATTTGGACAAGAGGAAGAAGAACATGCTCACAACAGGGAAGCAAAAGCAAATTAGGCAATTTATTATTTGCCAAGTACTTGAATATGTTATCATTTCAAATGGTGACGTCGAAAATCTTGCATTGAGAATCAGAATAACATCTTTCAGTGCATTCAGAATAATGACTTAATATCCACCACACTGATGAATCTCTTTGAAAACCGAACCAGTGTTTGTGAATCCACAGTTGGAGTCATAGAATTTAAAATGAGAAGGAATCAGGGGCCGGCCCCGTGGCCAAGTGGTTAAGTTCACACACCCTGCTTTGGCGGCCCAGGGTTTCTCCCGTTCAGATCCTGGGCTCGGACATGGCACTGCTCATCAGGCCATGCTGAGGCGGCATCCCACATGCCACAACTAGAAGGACCCGTACCTAAAAATATACAACTATGTAGCGGGGGGCTTTAGGGAGAAAAAGGAAAAAAAATTTTTTTTAAAATCTTAAAATGAGAAGGAATCAAACAACATGCAAAGAAGCCCTGAAGATCCAGGAGAGGCTCCTAATTTACAGAGTCGCATAGCTAGGTACTAGTGTCCGTTTCTCCTGGATCCTAACTCTACTTTCCACTACTTGACTCTGCCTCTGACTTGAGTAAAGAACAAATGTGTCGGTCATAAAACTTACAAAAGAATTGACCATAAGGTTACTTTACAAAGCAGATGCCCATAGTATCTTAAATATGTAATTTTTAAATTAAAAACAAACTATAGCAGCTACTGGCTCCAGATATAAAGTTAAAGTTAACTATTACAAGCATGCTGTTGGATATGCATTATTATCTCCAATTTTAGAGATTGGAACATGGAGATTTAGAATGGTTAGATGATTAGCCCAAAATCATACAATAATAGCTACCAAAACATAGAATTCATAGTCTGTCTGACTTCAAAGACCAACCACTTTCCATCACACTATACTTTCTCTGCTTTGTACTTTCCAAAAATCAATTTCTTATGAAGCAAAGCATATCTATTTGAATAAGAATGTAATACTTCTATAAGGGAGTCTTTATATTTATGAACTGTATTTATGTCCTCTGATCCCACTAGCATCTGCCTTGTATCAGTTACATTGAGGAATTTCTGTTACCTATAATTGTCCCACATCATCGCACTCTCCTCTGCCTCCATGCTCATAATTCACTGTGTCCTTCTCGCCATCCTACAAAAGTTTATAAATCTAAAATTACTCAACTCTTTATCATTTAACAACATAAATTGTTAGCTTGGGTGACCTGCCATATTCAAAATGAAGCCAGTGAGATTTCCAAATAAATGAAAGACATTTTGATAAAGAATATGGAAAATGTTAGAGCCAAGTGAGAGAACATAATCAGGAAAAACACTGAATGATTCATGATTGATTTGGCTTATTTTCCCCGGTTGTCAATGCCTGACACCTTTCCTGTCGCATCTCCCTCTTTCTGGTGCGTCTCTACACGTGGCAGAGGCAGTCTCTGACCATCTCTTTTAAAGTGGACTGTCCTGTTCACTATCCCATTGTGGGTCACGGTCCTCCCAGTAGCTCTGTAGGTTTGGTCCAGTTGTTTGGCATTCCCCCTCTTTTCGCTTCCTTTTGCCTAAATCAGACACATAACTCTCTCTTCTTAGTAGGACTGCATACCAGACATGGTAGTTAGTGCATTCAAGTTACAGGAAATGAAAGAGAGAAGGAAATAGTGAGAAGGAAGACAATCATTTTGTCTACACCCTCACTAGAGTGTAAATTCCCTGAAGGTAGAGCTGTAACTCTTACTCACCTCTCTCTTCCCAGATCCTCGAACAGTGAATCCATTTGAGTGAAGGAATGAATGAATTGAACTAATTTACAAGGAAACCTCAATAGCTGCTTATTGCCGTCAACTATTTTACTTTCTAACATTCAACATGGCAGCACATCTTTTTCATATAACATACAGGTAGTTGCCCTTCGCTTGCTGACATGTTGAACTACGTTTGATTGACCTTGAGATTGTGGATCTATCTGGTGATAGTCCTGACTTTATAATCACGACTATGTGTAACGTTGTTGAAGTGATCACTTGTCTGTCTTTCATCTTCTTGAGACTAATTAGCCCTTTTTCCTCCTTCCTGAGTCCACTGATTTTTTCTGAGCTCCTGATCATACGTGAAATCTGCTAGTGTGTATAATACATTCTGACAAATGACATTTGGATAATTATATTGTTTTTCTTTAGAGATATATTGTGTTGTCTGTAGTGTTAGATTTGAAAGCAAATATTTCAATTAAAGGAGTCAAAAATAGTTAACAGTCAAAGGAGGTGATACAGCGGGTCGGAAGTAAGGAAACAGCTTCTTGTCATATCTTTGCTATTACCTACGTTACTTCCTTCAATTTTGAAACACTTTTGTTGTGTTTTGTTTTAACTTTCTGAAATTGGGATGTATTTTTTTTTAATTGATGTCAGAGGAAACTTGCTTGCTGCCAGGTAGGAGAGTAAAGTGTGACTTGGTTGTTACCATGGTGCTGTGCTCATTACAGATGCTCCACGTGATTCCGAAGAATCATTTGACTTTAAATGAGAAGGCTTGTGATTATGTTACTAATGCAAAAAATGGTATTTAATGACAGTCCTGTGCCGTATAATGACCTTTCGGTCAAGTGAAGACTGCATATCTGATGGTGGTCCCATAAGATTAGTCCCATAGAGCTTAGGTGTGTAGCAGGCTCTACCATCTAGGTTTGTGTAAGTACACTCTGTGATGTTGCACAACGGCAAAATCACCTAATGATGCATTTCTCAGAGCATATCCTTCTCACTAAGCTACGTGTGACTGTACATGGATTAAAGGGAACTATTACCTGTTGGTATTAAAAAAAAAACTGTGTACATTTAATATAGAATTTTACCCCATAAGAGGTGTAATTAAATGGATGATTGACATTACAATCCATGATGTCACACACAGAGGAAATACAGTAGTTACGTGAATTTGGGTAGGAGGCTTAACCTCTCTAAGCATTGATATCTTCACCTATGTATAAGGAGTTAGGTCAAGGATGTTTCAAGACCCCTTCCCACCCTAATTTCCTGTATTCTTAAGTTGAAAATCCATCTTCAAAACTTAGCAAGATTTAAAAACTCCTACTCGCCATCTAATATCACAGTCTCTGTAGCCCGCAAGTGTTTCTCCAGTGCTGCCTCCTAGAATTGTTTCAATAAAGGCAATTATAGAAACATTGTAAGTGATTTAATGAAATCACAAAATTCTGAAGAAAAAGATAGACTGTTTCTCTGATCTATTTATGCATTTGGGGAAAAAACGAAAGAACTATTTATTTATCAGCAAAGACCTTAACCCAGGAGCTGAGGATAAATGGGGGTCCCACTTATTCATACCAAAATGTTTCTTTTATTACAATAATGATTTATGATAGTAAATTATGTGTTAATTCTCAAACATGCCAATCTTGAAGCAGTATGAATCATTCAGATTGTGAATTTAGATTGCTTAAAGGATGCTACTTTGATGATAGCAGTCCAGGGCTCGTGTTTACTCTGTACCCTGAGTACTGAGTGTGTGACTGTGCACTGTTAAACTGCATCGGTGTTTAGCCTCAGTGACAAACTTTTCTGATTGCTGTGCTTGCAGCTGGAACTCACCTTGGCTCCTGAGCTTGCCAATTTCTATTCCTATAATTTTGAAGTGATTTCAGGGTGGATTCTAGTTTCCGGTATTTTCATATAGAAGGGGGAAGCACATGACATATTGGGGTCAGTGCCATAATCGAACTGGAAAGGAGTTGAGAGGGATGGAGATGAGCAATAGGAAGGTTGGTGTTCTAGGGAGGAACCCTAAAATGAACCAAAATTTAAATATCATGTGGTCTTAAAAAGGTTATCTTTATGGCTTATTTTGTGTTTTATAGGTAAATGGTGGTGCACTTCCAAGTGTATACAATTGCCCAGCATGTCTGTATTTCTCCTGTTACTAAGCCTTAACCTTCTTCTCACTTAGGAGTTTGTGAGGGTGTGATAGAGACAATTATTCTGAAAAAACGGGTCTCTTTTTCTGTCTGCTATACTCCACGAACTTTTAATGTTTATCTCGCGTCGTGGATCCAGGATGAGATTTTAGGTCCCGTTTCAATCTTCTTTCTTTCTGCTAGAGTCATATACGTTTTTCCTTCTCCACCCCATTTGTTTCAGGAGCCTAGATAGTACCAAAGGCATACCAGAACCTTTCCTTGCCGTTACCAGTGAGCGGTCCCTCTTTCCTATCCATCTATTCGTTCCTTCATTTGTCCATTTGTTCATTTATATGTCTGTTTAATAAATGTTTGTTCAACACCAACTTATGGGCCAAGTGTTCTGAATATGAATTTG
Organism: Equus asinus; assembly: GCF_041296235.1. Lineage (NCBI taxonomy): Eukaryota > Metazoa > Chordata > Mammalia > Perissodactyla > Equidae > Equus > Equus asinus. The sequence continues at coordinate 26,208,406 of NC_091816.1, read as the reverse complement.
TATTAGCCACTGGCCCCACACTCATGGCTTATGGTATGGTTAGGGAGAAAAGTAAGTCAACAGTTACCATACAATGTGGTAGGTACGATGAGTAGACATCTGTAAAGATGCCAGTCATCTAAATTAGACTGCAATGAGAGAGAGAGAAACATTGTTTTAAGCATTTGCGAAATTCTATGTATCAGTAGGTTTTTATGTGTTTAGTATAAATGTGTCAAGATATCCTAATATCAGCCAGTAAAGGAAAATTACTTTTGAGATAACTGAGAATTTCAGACTGATCAGTGAGAAATTTCTTCCATTTTAAAATTGCGTTATAGGTTCACAAACATAATCATCTCAGATTTAGTGACTTTTTTCAATTTTTTCTTTTTGGTCCATGTGGAAAAAAATATTACTCAAAGGAATTAGAAGAGCAACCTCATATTTTCTTTTTGTCATTGAAACTTATCTAAATTTTATTCATGTTATACTTTTTCAACAGGCTACTTCTCCAATGTATTGCTTTTAGAAACATTATGGATTTTAGCTGAACTTCCCCTTTCCCACTTATAGTATTTAATTTTACTTATACCCTGTCTTGTTCCAGACAGGGTTGATGGTAGTGTAGGAGGATACACAAAATAGACACAGAATGAGTAAACAAAAAGCAGACGCCAGTAAAGGTTGTGGTAGTCTGGATTGCTTGGTCCCGAGCAGGGTTCCTCAACCTTAGCACTGGTGACATTTTGAGCCACACAAGTATTCATTGAGGGGGTCATCCTGCGCATTGTATGATGTTTAACAGCATCTCTGACCTCTACCTATTAGATGCCAATTGCACCTTCCTGGTTGTGACAACCAGAAATATCTCCAGACATTGTCAAATGTCTCCTGGGTCACAAAATTGTCCCTGTTAAGAACCACTGGTATAGAGGATAGATGTAGAGAAGTGGATCTGTTTTGGAGGTACAATTGGCAAGACCGTGGATTCTCTGCAGAGGTTGAGGCAAAGGAAAGAATCAAAAATGAGTCCCAGATTTTTGGCTTGCATACTCAGTGGAATCTGGTGCTGTTTACTGAGATATGAAAGACTGGGGGAGCGCAGGTGGGATGCGGCTGGGAGAGGTGAAAATCAAGGAGTTTTGATGGATTTGGACATCCCAAGTTTAAGATGTGCATTAGAAATCCAAAAGAGAGATCCAGTGGATAAGTGAATTTTAGTCTGGAGCTCAAAGCAGTTGGAGGAGAACATCTAAAGAGAAAGTGTAGATAGAGGGGAAAAAAGTGATCTCAGAACCAAGCTCTGAGAGTGGTTAGAGGCGAACTGACCAGTGAAGGAGATGGGGTAAGAGGAAAACAAGGAGACTGCGCTCTCGGGGAAGCCAAGGGAGGAATGCGTGTCAAGGAGGAGTAGTTACCTGTGAGAAAGGCTTCTGAGACATTGGATGAGAAATGTTCGCTATTATTTTATTATTACAAAGCTAACCAAAATTATTTTTAGCTGTCAAAAAATTAGGTCTAGGGGCTGGCCCAGTGGCGTAGTGGTTAGGTTCAAGCACTCTGCTTTGGCAGCCTGGGGTTTGCTTGTTCACGCCTAGGTGCAGGCCTACACATTGCTTATCAAGCCATGCTGTGGTGGCATCTCACATAGAAAGTAGAGGAAGATTGGCACAGATGTTAGCTCAGGGCCAATCTTCCTCACCAAAAAAAAAAAAAAAACGGGAAAAGGACAAAATTAGGTCCAAAAGCAAATAAAAAGACAGTAATAGAGACAAAAAATGGACTATGAAATGAAATTAAAATGCTAAAATGTGCAAATTGTAAAGACCCAAACTCTTGCTCTGGTTGTGCTACAGATCTTGACTTTTTACATTCTAAAAGCCTTTATGGAAAGCAATGTTAGTTATTTGTATTCACAGTGACCATAAAGTACAAACAGACTAGGTCGGTGTCCCCAGGACCACCCCCAGGTTAGATGATTTGCTAGGAGGACTCACAGGACTCCATCTGTAGTCATACCGGCACCTAAGATTTCTTACAATCAAAGGACCCAAAGTAAAATCAACAAAGGGCAGAGGCACTTGGGTGAAGTCCAGAGGAAACCAGGCAAAGCTTCCCAGAGTCCTCTGCTAGTGGAGTCAGAGGGGGCACACCTAAATTCCTGTGTCACTGAGGGACGACAACACGTGCGAAATGTTGTCTACCGGGGAGGCTCATTAGAGACTCAGTGCCCAGGGTTTTTACTAGGGGCTAGTCACGAAGTCACCGTCTGCTTAGCATGCACCAAAATTCCAGACTCAGAAGGAATGCAGGTATTCGGCATCAGCCACACTATTTATATAAAACAGCTCAGGCGCGGTGAGCCACTGCTATCAGTCCCGGAGTGGTGGGAACTCTCCTGAAATCTGAGTTCCCAGATGCCAGCCAAGGGCCAAGCACGCTAGCAGGCCTTTCTAAGGATAGCCGTCTCAGGCCTGCTGTGTTAACTCTTTTTTGTACACAGGCCAAAGCCCAGGATAAATACAAGCATTGTTGGCACTGAGACTAATCAGAATTTCTCTGGAATGGGCATTTGCTTAATAAACGGCTTCCAACATATTCCAGGTCATTTGGCTGGCTAGTAAGCTAAATTCTTGTCTCTATGTATTGGGAAGCAGTCTAGCTTATAATAAAATAATCATGGACTGTGATGTCTGACAAACCTGGCTTCTTGTCATGGCTCAGCTACTTAGGAACTCTCTTTACCTGCATTTCTGATCATAAAACCTGCCATTTTGAAGATTCAATGAGATACATACAATACCTCGAATTGTGACTGGCACATAATAGACGTTGGCATTGGTGTTGGTGTAATAATTGCCGTAACAGTTGTTGTTTTATTATTGTCTTTCTTCAGTTAGCTGTACCATTAGTTTTCTTGGATTAATCGGTTGTAATATCTACCCTACTGTATTTTCAGCTAAATGGCTTTCATTTTTTCAATTAAAATTTCAGTTGAACAGTATCAGAGGCATTTTAATAAAAATTTTACTGAGCTTGATTAGTTGATGAGAAGTAAATTGCTCATTTTTGATTACCACATTAACTCTTTCTAGCCATGGGGTACCATTTAGTAAATTACCTCTTTTAGTACAGTACTCAAAATGTTACCCAAGTGACCGGAAAGAGTTAATAACGCACCAACAGACTGAGCAGTTTACTACCTGCTTACTATCTGATCAGTCTCATTATATTAAATGTTTCCCTCCTATTATTGTCATTGTGAAATATTGGCTACAGTTCTTTATTTTTAGTAGACCCTATAAGTTCAATGGAAAGTTGGGTGGGTTCACTCAGAATCCTTCTAAGGGGATTTAAGTTATTGGTATTCTCTATATAACATAGACAATAAATCTGATGGGGATAATAAATACATCTTACACAGGGCACAAGAAGGGCATTATTTTCCAAGGGCGCAAATGATTCCCTGATTATGATCTTGGTATTAAGGAATCACACTAATGTGCCTCCCTTTGTGTTTGAGCACCGAAGAGAATTATGTCTCATGGTATTGCAGCAGGTACACTTGTGTGTGGGCAGGAATCCTACCTTTATATAATGTATGCTTATCAGTCCCCCCGCGGACGTGTTTTTACCCTCATTCTAATACACCTTGTAGTTATTCAGGAGTGATCCTTACTTTCTCATGAATAGGGACCTGCAGTCACTTCTTAAAATTACATCTCTAACTCAAATATTTTTCCATGGCGCTTGGGAAAATCATTACCACTCACGTGGAAAGACTACTTGACTTCTGAAGTACTAGATTTTTCACATAAAAGGTTGTCTTTCATTGATATGTCATGGTGTGATAATCTACGAGCCACTAAGTGTTTACCGAGTGGTCACTCTTTGTGTAACATTGTGTTAAGTGCTTTGAGTGGTACAAAAGTAATGTATGACGGGCTCGCTCAGTCATTTATTCAGTAGATACTTAGTGAGCCAGCTGTGTGCTGTGTACTCTTAAGAATACAGGGATGAGTAAAAAGCATCAAAGAACTTGAAGTTTGGTTGGGGAGATGTTAATGATAACATCATAATACCACTGCACCTGTAAAAGTGTAGTAACAGGAATACGGCCAGCTGCTTAGAAAGGTCGGAGAGGGAGACCTCACCCAGCGAGGAAGGAGTCAGAGAAAATCACCTGCAGGAGATGAGGCTGAGCTGAATCCTACACAGCATGAATAGGAGTCATCCTGGGACAGTGGCGTTTCTACCAGAGAGGACAAGAGAAGGCACAAAGTTGAGAAAAATGATGGAGGGCGGAGGGCTGGTGGTACTGTCGTAGTTTGTCGTGGCTGAACGTCACATGCAAAGCAGAGAGCAAGACTGGAAAAATAGGGAGACAGCAGATCAGCAATATACTGTGGTTTAAATTTGCTGAGTTTTTAAACCTAGTTGGAGAGAGAAAACTAGTGTCTGTACACAATGTAGACCAGTATTATGTGTGGTTAACAGTTGATCACTGGAGGCCATTATTGTATACATTCTGCCCCCAAAGCCCCCTTTTATAGACGGAGAACCTATTGTTTAGAAATATTAAGTAAATTACCCAAGGATAAAGAGAAAATAAGGGATGGAGATAGAGTTCAATTCTACGGGATTCCAGAACACACGTTCTCGAGAGATTGAATAATTTGCCCAGGATTACGTAGTAAGTGGTTGAGCAGGTATTCAGTTCAAATCTTTTGTCCTTGCATGAGGGCAGGATTGGAAATGGGTTCTGTTTACATGGAAGGCAAGGAGAGAACAGTAAAAGTTCAAAGTAAACGTGAGATGTTGGAGAAGGACGATAGTGTGTAAGTGTCTTGGGGACAATAAAGTCAGCATGCATGCTGCTTTTCCTGACAGTGCCCATTGACACCTGTGACCCTGGCATAATTACTAATAACACCATCTTTCACTCTCAGAAGTTGTCCAGTTTGGATGATAAATTATATGATCACCCTAGATAGAGAACAGAATACAAAAGTCAGGTTTTGTACCAAGCACAACAGAGAGCGTGACTGGGAGAATACTGAGAAATGTTGGTTTGGAAAGTGTGACCAGATTATGTTTTCTAATTGTAACTGAATTAATTAAAAGTAGAAATGGGAACAATCATTGATTTCACAATAGTTTAGTCTTAGAGACATGCTGGAGAACAAAATGCATCCTTTTTCCTCATTTACTGTGTAGTCCCTGGGATAACAATGTTGCTCACTTGTCTAAGCATGTCCAAATTTGGCGGATGATTTTTGTTTTATAGCAAACTTATTTGATATAGTTACAGAGTCAGGATTGCTGTGGCATTGTAACTTGCTCTCTTCTCCTCAAATTAGCCCATTAGCCTCTTAATATATGTATCTGGAAAGGACAGCGTAGAGTATTATAAGAAAACAGCAACCAAGTTATAAATTTTCTTTAGGTTATTAGCCCTGCCTAGGGAAATCCTGGAGCGTTTCAAATAGAAAAGCTTTCACCTTTCCTACGGAAAATAAATTCTCAGTGGGACGGGGTACTTACTATTTTCTAACTATCCTCCATGTACGTATTTGGGTGAATTTTGATATTTGCCCTGAAATTCTTATTGGTATTTCTTTTTTTTTTTTTTTTAAAGATTTTTTATTTTTTCCTTTTTCTCCCCAAAGCCCCCCGGTACATAGTTGTGTATTCTTCGTTGTGGGTTCTTCTCGTTGTGGCATGTGGGACGCTGCCTCAGCGTGGTTTGATGAGCAGTGCCATGTCCGCGCCCAGGATTCAAACCAACGAAACACCGGGCCGCCTGCAGCGGAGCGTGCGAACCTAACCACTCGGCCACGGGGCCAGCCCCTGGTATTTCTATTTTTAAAAAGAAGTATTATGATTATTGTCTTCTTCTCATGGACTCTATAGCAGAATACTTAGGCCAGGATTTGAACAGAGGAGATGTTATTTGTTCTTGTTGCTGTTTTATTTTGTTTTAGCACATCTTTCTTCAAATATATAGACCAAAGATTTATGCTTAAGAGTCTTTACACTTTTTCACAAAGAATTTTTATTGCAATGACACTTGATCCCTAATGAATTATGTTATATATTATTATATGTTAATAATAATAATAGTGCCTACCTCTCAGAACTAATGTGGACTTAAATGAGTTAAAATATGTTAACATGTGTAAAACGCTTGGAACGGTGACTGGCGCACAATAACCCCCATACAAGTATTTGTTATTATTATCAACTTTTCTAAAATAGCGTATTGACCTCACAACGATGAAGAATTCTGTCTTATGTGTAGATACATACCACAGACAAACATGATGTATGTTTATTTACATTAGATTTGCATGTGTCAACTCTTGTTGTTTCTCTTATTATTGTTACTGCCTTTACTTCCTGTTTACAGCAAGCTTTTCTTCTGGCTAGATCAAATTTGTAATTTGTAATTACATTGGGGCAACAGTGTCAAGTGGCACTGTCCAGGGAAAACGTGATTGAGGTTTATAAGCCATTCTTATAGAATTAACATCCAAATAGCTTCTCAAGTCTTCCTTCTATCGGTGTGGCCATGTTCTAACAGTAGGGCCGCAGGTCCACTGAATGGGACTGTCACAGCGAATGCCTCTGCTGGGCATCTGAGCAGAATAGCTGCCAAGATGCATGCCTTGCTTTGTACTGCAGTGAAATTCCAGTTAGAAACCCGGTGAGGGTTCTTAGTGGCTGATGACAGCTCACAAATGGGTCAGAGGAAGAAATCCTGGCTGCCAGGGAAAGCAGATACTTTTTTTTTTCTTTCCTCCTGCCAAGAACAAACCACCTACTTGCTGAAGAAATAAGCACAAGTGACTGCTGCTCACCTGCAGGCTGGACTCCCCTGCTTTCCTGCTCTGACGCCTTCGAAGACCCCTGTGCGCGCAGAAACTTGTCGTGTTCTTTTAGGCTTCCTTCCTTAGCAGGGAGCCTGGCTCGGCCAGCTCTCAGCGTCCCTGTGAAGTCAGAACTTCTTACCCCATCTGCTTGAAAATTTCGTCTCTTGCCTCTCCTGGTCTCAGAAAGCTAAGGTTTAACTCATAAAACCATCAGATATTTCATTTGTTTATTAAGTGGAATATCTTAACTACTCTTTCGCTGAATATCAACGAGGTTTTTTTCCCTGCTTGCTTATGTTTTATGTGTTCAATGATTATTCACTAAAATCCTGATAGTCAGCAAGAGATCGACAAGCTGGATACTCTGAAAGAGTGTTCTGAAGAAGGAAAGACATAAATACAATTAACTAGGTTTGAAAAACATAGTTGGAAGCCCATAGGAAGAAACAGGGATGACTAAGAAGTGCAGTATGGGTCATGTTATAGAAGCTCTGATAGAAATCTGCCATTTCTTTATTCTCAGAATATCACGTCTTGTTTCTAGACCTTTCCTGTCTCATCCTTCTTGCATTCTCTGAGCATCCTGTGGGACTCTTACATAAACCAAAGTGTGTCCGTGGTGGTTTCTTAAATCAGTTTTCAGCAGGGCTCATACAGTTCACCATGAAACAAGATCTGTGACTGCAGGACATGAGTTCTCACGATAGAAATATCCCTGGTCTCTTTCTCTTCTATGTAAGGTCTCTCTCTTGTCTAGTTCAATCTTCCAATTATGTACTTTGAAGCCTTTTACCAATTCTTTGCACCAGCGACTTCATCTTTCTGCTTTCATGGTCCATTCCTCCCTAAACCAAATTTTCAACTTCAATCAAGTAAACCCTTTATTTACCATTCTCTACTCAGGCACTTTGCTGTCTCCTGTTTCTTGGCCTCTGCACTTGGAAACCCTTTCCACACACGCAAAATGTCTTCTTTCTCCTCAACATTAGACCATTTTTCGCCTTTGTTCAAAACTTTTCTTGTGTGTTATCTGTCCCAGTGTAATCCCATTGCCTCTAGTAATTCTAAATTTTCCACTTGTGTTTAATTATCTATCTATGACTGGTTACTTGATCTTGACTTTGTATTGGATGTCTGTGGATCTGTATGTGTCCCTGTCTCTGTTAGGTTGTATGCTGCAGTGTCTTCTTCAGTTTCTCAGTGCCCAGTACTGTTCTCTGAATGTGAACAGATGCGAACTGACATGTATTTGTCTGTGGAAGAGAGTTGACTCATCTTGCCGCTCACTGACCACAATTTTAGAGAGTGCATTATTTGTAATCTTCCCAATGGCTTAACTATCTTTCATTAAGTGAGGCTTCTTAAGCACTTTCCATTTGCTTTTGACTGTTCTTTTTAAACAAGTGTAAAAATACGGGTAGTGCCTGACACTTGAATGTTAAAATATGGAAGTTAATTGGTCCAGTATAAACTGTTAGTATTTTTTTAAATTCACGTGTCAGACAGGTAGATGCATATCCCTTATTTGGCAGATTGGAGCAATAGACTGTAATGGACAGGAATGCAGTGATTTTGCCAGAATCTGCCCAGGAAGAGTTTGATGAAGCAATTGTGTTAACAAGTCTTTATGGAGTGCCTCGAGACATGAGGCATTTTGCTAAGTGCTGAGAATACAACAGTAAGCAAATCCAGACCAGGGCCCCATACCTTGAGGTGCTTATAATTCAATAAGGCAGTGACCACACAAATAAATGTAAAGTCACCACTGAGATAGGGCTTCCTGGAGAGCTGTTACCTATGCTGAGATTTAAGTAGGACACAAATGGGGACAGAGGAGCGGGGGAAAGAGGAGAATTACAGGTAAGGCGTAGCGCATGCAGAGGTAGCAGGAGGAAGGATGACACACTAGAGGAACTGAGAGATGCTCATTGTGTCTAGAACACAGCAAAGGGGAGCATAATGCGATGGTCAGCTCTGTATAAGGATTTGGCCCTTTAGCCAAAAACCGCTAAAGAGTGCTGGGGCTTCGAAGGGTGTGACCTGATTAGTATTTTGAATTGTTATTTTGACCGTAATATAGAAGAACAAATTGGTGACTGCCAGGAGATGAAGATAAGTAGGTGGATTTTGGAAAATATTTATGAGAAGATAGCAATGTAGATTGGATATAAGAGCGAGGGAAAAGGAGCTTTCCAAGATGCCACCTACATTTATGATTTGCACAGAAGGATGGATAATGGTGCCATTTTCTGACATGGGGTATAGTAGAAAAGAACCAAGTGTGGAGACTGGGGGAAAGTACGAGTTATTTTGAATATACTGAGTTTGAGGCATTTTGCAGCATCCGAGTGGAGATATCAGATAAGCGGTTAGATATATAGCTGAGTAGGTCCCGGGAAACGTCAGGGCTATAGATATAAATTTTAAAGTGATCACTATATGGATGATAATTGAAGCTGTGGGTGTAGATGAGATTGCTTTTACTTAATGTATGATTAGTTTTTATCTGGGTGGATGTCAGCAAATCTCTTAACCCTTCTGGGCATCAGTTTTCTTACCTGAACAAGAGTTGGGGCAGATCAGGAGCTCTCAGCCAGTACATCAGAATCCAGTGGTAGATACCAAAAGCTTCCATGCTAGATCTCTTTTGACTAAGTTCCCCTCAGGGATTTCCTTTTACTCCACATCGCTGAAGAAATAAAAAGTAATGGAAAGTTGCCGCCCCTCATAAAACAGGTGTGTTTTTAGCCAGGATGATGTCTAAGATGTCATCCACTTTTACAGTTGCGCAGCTCTGATTCTGTCATATGATTAAATAAAATGGAAAAACATTGTTAAGACAGCCAAAAAAGTCAATTGATTTATTTGATGCCCTATGGTTTGCATGGAAATATGCCTTTTTGGTTTGTATGAACTTATTAATGTATGCATATTTTTGATTAATGATGTATCGATGAACTGTTGCTAGCACCTCCATACTACATCTCAAATCTGCCAATTTTGTCTTCAGCCCCACTGCACTCACCCAGGTCTGAGCCACTTACTATCATCTCTTGCCTGGACCACTACAGTTGCCTCTTGGCTTGGTTTCTGGCAGCCAGAATATTTTTCAAATCAAAAGCCACTTTTTAGTTGTACCCTGCTCAAAACCCCCCATGGCCTACAAGACCCTACACAACCTGGCCTTTGGCTACCTGTCAGTTTTGTCTTGTTCTACTTTTGCCCCTGCCCTCTGACCTCCTTTTGGTCTTAAAACTTAGTAAGGTTTCCCTCCCTAACACTGTTGCATGGTCGGATTCCTCTTCCTAGAATTCCCCCCTCTGGCTTGGAATAGCGTCTCTTTCTCTGTCTTTAGATCTCGGCTTAATGTCAGCTCCACGTGAGTGGGAAACTTTCCCTCACTACTGTGTCTAAGTGGGGCCCACCACTTTTAGTCCCTTACTTTGTCCTTTTTATTTCTGTTCATAGCAATTCTATTAATTTATTTGTTTCCTTGTTATTATTTGTTTTTCTTTCTAGAAAAATTGAAAGCTCGTGGTAGGAGAGGCCATGTCTGTTGTGTTCACTACTGTTCACCTGGTACTTTGCACCCCACCGGGAACACAGTGGGTGCTCTATAAATATTTGTTGAATCCTTGAACAAATAGAACATTTACCTATTTATTTGTGTTTTGCTTCAGTTAATTAAAATCAGTTTTTATTCTCTGAAAACCTACACTATCCAGGCAACTGAAACCGTATGGAAATGTGCAAAGCAATAGAGAAGTCTACCAGAGATTTAATTTGTCCACAGAATATTCAGAAAATGGGTAATCAGAAGGATGTCCAAGAGGTCTCTGTTTTTGAAAAGGTTCTACATATGTCCCTTCCTCCAGTGTTAGCAGGAATCACTTAAAAAGGATGCATATTGAAATCTGTATATCTCTGAATACATGTGAATGAAAGCCTTCACTGGAGCTTTGCAACGTGTTTATATTTGTAAAATCTGATCTGTGTGATCCTTGCTGAATTAATCCAATGTGTTGGTTTTCTAAATCTGGAACGTGTTTTTACAAAATAAATATCTCCTCTTCTATTTCCTGATCTGCCTCATGTGATTAATTCTCATGAGCAAGCAGGGATGTTGACCTGTAGCTACCTACATCTGCCTATTTGTTTAGTCGAACAGGGAATTATGGTGAAGCAGAGAAACGATGCGGGTGGATGTGTTTGCTTTGCAAACACCTCTCCCTTCTCGGCCCACAACATGCCGTGAGCTCTTAATTTTAGATTTCTTGGGTTTGCTGTTAATAGAAAGTAGAGTACAAGGTTTTATAGATTTATTTCTGAACTATATTATGGTGACTTTTTCTCATTGTGTGTTTTAACTGTTTGATAAATTGTTTATATGTTATCATGAATGTGAATTCATTACTGCTAATGAATAACATCTCTTCAAACTAAAATAGTGAGCCCATGCACGTTCCTTTATATGATATCCTAAGCCATATTCTGTTTTTTTCATTTTTTTCACCTATTCCTTCCATATCATCTTCTTTATCTGGTTTATCAGTTATTGAACATACACATTCCCTTCTTCCATTATCTAATCTCCATGACAACCAGAGGCGGTTGCTAAGTGCTGGTTTCATCCAGGCTGTTTTGATGCCAATGCTGAGTACGCCACCAGTGCCTATCTAATGTGGATTGATCCCATTTCCAATGGAATTCCATTGCATGGCAAGAAGATGACAGCTTGCTCATAGTTTGACTAAATTCTCTATTTTTCATGTCGTGTAAGAAACCAAAATCTTATTTTAAACTTGTTACTTTATATCTCTTTATATAAAATTTCCTAGAGATATTTTGTAATTATAGATATTAAGGGACTGAGAAGAAATAAATGCCACATAAGCAGTTTTCTTTTTTAAAAAATTTAAACTATCTTTGTTTTTATTTTTATTTTTTGTTTATTGATTTTGCTGAGGAAGATTCATCCTGAGCTAACATCAGTGCCAATCTTCCTCTTTTTTTATATGTGGGCTGCCGCCAAAGCATGGCTGACCAGTGGTGTAGGTCTGCTCCCGGGGTCCGAACCCGTGAACCCAGCCACCAAAGTGGAACACACCAAACTTAACCACTATGCCACAGGGCTAGCCTTGAGCTGTTTTCTTTTTTAAGCCATTTTTTGGCCATCTCCCTCAAAAACATTTCTCTTCTCATATCTGATTGGAATAGAAAAAGAGACCAACCATGACTCACCATTCAGACTTACTTCCTCTAGTCCAAACCCAGATTTTTCTCATTTTTAGGAAAGTATGAGATACTTTCAGATGCACAGTCCTTACTGTAGACACACGAGTTTTAGGAACTTGAAGAATGCCCATATTTAGAACACAGACTCTAAGAACTCCAACACAGGTTGCTAACACTCTGGAATGAAAAACAAGGTGCACACTGACCTTCGGGCCCCTGCAACTCTGCTGGGGAAAGGGCACTTCTGTGCGGGTGGGTGGGCCTGTTGATTCTGGCATTCTTTGGTTAGTCACCTGATTTAGATGTTTTACTCCGGAGATAGCAGTTGTGTGGCAAATGTGTTAACATGTATGCCTTGAATGCTTTTATAATAGATATCAATAATGGATCCTGGCAGCCTTGGAATCTTTCTTAACACAGCAGTCACTATCAGTTACCAACTTTGTTCTTAAAAGGAAGCATTGGCACTCCTGAAATCCTTCTCTCACTTATTCTTATTCTGTTCTTAGGCTGTCTGTCTCCCCTTCTCACCCCACCCCTGTCCCCCACGACAGTAACTAGACTCTTATTTTCATGATTGCTCTGTGATAATTTCTAAAGGACCTGTCATTTGCTTTTCAAAGTGAAAAACAGGGATGACGTGATTTTTTTCTCTTCTACTTTGCAACCCAGCAATAACTTACCTAAATGACTAAGAGAATAGGCAAGGAAGGATAGAAGTTTAAAATGGCTATCCCAGACATAATTCTAGTATGTCCAGTGACATTCCAGAAAATTTTAATTCTCCCAGAACTATGTCTCATTCTGGTTTGTGTGTGTAAGTGTGTGTGTGAGAGAGAGAGATGGGAAGAGTGTGTGTGTGTGTTACAATCAAGTAAAATGTCAGCATAGTAATTATAGACCAAAAAAGTTCCTTCAAAGAATTAATTCTGTTCAAAGGCAAATTCATGATGTGGAAAGTCGTGTTTTAAAAATAAAGCATTTTCTTTGAGTTCTTTTCCGATAAAAGATGAGTAGAGTAGTTACCATTCTAGGATGAAGTCTGTAATAGCATAAAAATCCCTGTGGATAAGTAGGAGTGTGTTGTTTGAGTTTTCCAGCTCATCTTGCGGGATTTCAGAACTCTTTAAGTACTTAACTTCTAGTGTTTCTCGGATTAGGAATAGTGTGAGGCGAGTTCTTGTGGAGAATTGGAAGGCAAATGTTAGGCTTGTCAGCATCTGGGAACCACAGAAGCCCACCCATTGTTGGAGTCATGCTGCCAGGCTCAGCACTTCTCACTGAAGAGCCTGCTTTTGAAGTATTTTCTTTGCTTAATTTTCTTCACCTTTGAGATCCTTTCAGAAGTGTTTTCTTTTTAAAACATTGTGAATTCTTCTTTAGAAGAGTTAGTCTTTCAGATCGTATAAAGAAACATAGGATACTTGTAATCTGTCAAGGATGGCTAAAAACCTTAGGGCATTAAGGACAGATAGAAGGAGGGTTCTGGAAGAAGCTTTGCAGTCTAATTATAAATCTGCTTTTTCCTCCTTGTAATTTTGTCCCACTAGAGAGAAATCTATCTAGGCAAAGAAAATAAGAAATTTGGGGTTCCTTTAGGAATTGCAATTTGTTTTTGTTTCTTTTTTTTTTGGTGAGGAAGATTGTCCCCGAGCTAACATCTGGGTCACTCTTCTTCTATTTTGTATGTGAGTCACTGCCACAGCATGGCTTGATGAGTAATGTGTAAGTCTGCACCCAGGATCTGAACCCGTGAACCCCGGGCTACCGAAGTGGAGTGTGTGAACTTAACTACTGTGCCACCAGGCTGGCCCCACAATTTGCTTTTTTAATATGTAGTGGGGAATCAAAGTAGGAACCTTTAGGGTTACAATTATGCATTGGAATCTTACTTGTATATGAAAATAGTTAAAAGTCTTATAAAACTTCTACTCAAATCCAATACCTTTTGTTTTACAGAGAGTAACTTTTAAACATTATTTAAGATGGCCGTAAAATGATTTAGAACCTTCAAGTTAAAAAGTCAGCATAAAGTGTTAACGTGGGATTCATAACAGATAATAGCAATTCCTAGAATAGCTCCTGTGGTCATATGTATGTATGTATGTATGTATGCATGTATGTAAATGGGTTTGTAAGTTTAAGTACAGAATTTGAGAATTTGAGTATACCTTGGTTCACAAATAAATGAAAAGTAGCTGTACCTACTGGCCTGTTTGTTGAGGGCTAGTCCACAGAATAATATCATGTATTGCTAAACTATAGCTTCTCTCTATTTACTGAAACCAAAAACTGCGGTCACAGTCCCTGAAATAACTTCTATTTCCTTATTCTCTTTCCTGCTCTGATTAATCTGTGTCTTTTCTCTCAGGTGGTAACATTTTTTGCAGATGTTCGTAATTTCGACATCTGGTGCATTTGTTCTTGAGTTTGCTCTGTGAAACCTTATTCTGGCTTTCATAGCCTCTGAAGCTTGCTTAAAATGTTTATTTCACATTTCCTGGATTTTCATCACTAGAGGCAGGTTATTAATACCTCTAAGACTAGGGGTATATGGAGGATCTTCTATTCCTATCAATCTGCCCCTTTCTTCATGTGGACTATTTGAGGTTAAAATAAAAAGTGTCTATTTTTGTAACCCAAACACCTAAGATAGTGCTTAACGGAGAGTAGTTACTCAATAAGTGTTTGTTGAATGAAAACATGTCTTGACCTGCTGGAACTAGGAAAGAAAGATGTTCATTTCAACTTCTACTGCAGGTTGAGCAGTGCTTCAAAGGTAAGCCAGTTGGGAAGTGGTTTAAGTTGTATCTGTTAAAAGATCTTTATATATGATTGCACCTCCTTCCCTCCTCATTAAGACAAAGACTTATTAAAGCTACCCATTCTTGTTTGAAACAGAGCTCTCAAGCTAAACTTTTCTGACTCTGACAGTATTCTGTTCATGCTAATAATCATTTTCATAAAAATTTAAGAGCAGGGATTACAGGGCAACTATATAAACTGTACAAGTACATGTTCAACTAAGTGAATTTGCATAAAGAAATAACTTTTCAAACTGATGATTAGAAATGTACTGATAAAGGGCATTGACTCTATTATAAAGTGTACAAAAGGAGAGGAATAATAATTCTTAATATAAGGATAAAATTAATAATGTAAATATAATTTAATAAGACACTCAGAATATCATTACTGTTTTACTTAATGTGACCCCCTGCTCATTATGCAGACTAGTAAAATTTGATAATCATGCACAAGTATTCTAAGCTTGCATCTTTTACTGTATTTAAAGTTAAATGATATGTGACATTTGGGAGTGATGAGAGTGTTCATCAGCTTGGGCCTTGGCAGCAGTTTTTCCTGTGTTAGTGTTTTTCTTTTCCCCCACCATCGCTTGAAAATAACACAAAAAATAACTCTTGGTTTGCTTTCTAGGAGTGGGTGACATTTTGAGTTCCAAGGATGGCTGACCCATTAATTCATCATTTATGGAACACCTGCTGTGTTTCAGATACTGCAAAGATGTACAAGGCTTGGTTCCTACTCTCAAGGCTCTCTCAGTCTAGCTATGTGAGGTTGAAATATTTTATTTTGCATTGGTTGGAGCTTTATCAGAATTCAGTTTTGCTGCACTATTCTGAAACTTGAAGAGTCTTCTGAGGGCCACCAAGCTAATTAGAGGAATAGAAAATGAAATCCTTGTGAAAAAGCAAGAGAATTGAATTAATACAGAGGAGAGAAAGCTAAGGAGATGTATTATTTGTTTTTAAAGATGTAATGGTTGGTGACCATCTGGTCCTAATGTTGACAAAAAGGTGGGAAAAGGAAAAAGTGGATTAAATTATAGAATGAGATATTTAGGTTAGAGTTGAAGGTTTAAGACCAAGTGAATTATTTTAATGTGAGTCCTATAATGAATGTACTCCAGACATTTTTAAAGGATATTTTTAAATTACATAAAATATCTTTTGTTTCCCCAAATTGAATCTTGACTGAATTTAGGAATCAACTGCAGAAGGATGTTCAAAGTTCTCTATAGTTCTTCAGAAAATTACAGAGCTTCACTAGAGAGAACATACACTAGAGGGAACATTGGTTCCAGGACATACAAGACATTGAATCAATAAAAAACAGACAGTCACAGCAAGGCCAGCCCCGTTATAAGAAGTACATCCTAATTCACTTTCATCATCATAAATCATTTAGAAAATTGAAACTCATTTACTGTGGACAAACTTACAGGTAAGACTTCGATCCTTGAGTGATTACAGTTTATTTTTCAATAGTTTCTCATTCCTTTGCTCAGTTACCTATTGCTAGGGAACATGTATGCTGAAGAGTTAATGCTTCTCATTTGGAATTGAAAGGCATTCTTGCTGTTGGCTTTTTCAAATTATAACAGCTTGATAACTTGGGTTAGGATCTCAACCTTCAAAGAAAAGGGAGAGTTAGAGTCATCTGCTTTGTGATTTAACTTATTTCAAAGCCTCTGATTTTTAAATCCTTTCACTTCAGGTGCCAAATTTCCTCAAAGCACAAGACCCCTTTACTCAATCTTTCCTCTTTGCCAACTGAACAATTTTACGTCTACTCCCTTACCATACAGCCACTGAAATCTAATATTCATAATATGCTTAGGAAGGTATCTCAATTTTTCCCTCGTAAAAACCTTCTGTATCATATTACTTATGGCCAATCTTAGGCACTAATGTATGTACCTCTGTGGTCCCTGACAAGAAATTAGCCTGGGAAGGTGAATTTCCCTTAGGTAAAAAGCTATGCATTTTTCTTCTCCTCATGCTCTGGGAGAGTAAAGAAACATTTTAAACATAACAAAAGTTTTCTGATGACTAGCCAATTTTTAAAAATCTCTTCTTGATCTCTGATTTGATTAATCTTTGCTTTTGTGTTTTTATTCCTCAGTCGCAATGCCAAAGCCCTTTGTACTGTTTTTGCAATATATGAAAAATATGTATTTGCTCAGTTTAACTAAGTGTCCCAATTTTTGCCAAGAGGAAATTACTGTCCTCATCACATCTGACCATTGACTTGTGAAAATTTTTATAGTGCGGTTGAACACTTCATTGAACTACGTTATCCTTGTAATTCATATTTTTTCCAAGAATTATGGTTTTCTCCCTTTTTTGTCTTAATGATAGAGGTAAGACCAATTATGTCCCCTCTGAATTTGGGCTTCTTAGCTTTCAGAGAAAAGTGTCCTCTATACCTCTATTATTAACTGCATATCTTTCTGTAAGAATGACTTCAACCTTTTCGCAGATGAAGAGGTTAGGAATGATAAATGCTTCCTTCCGCGAGGAGACTATCTCCCGGGATGGACTAACCTGGGAAAAGTATACGTACTAGAGACGTGAAGATATCCAAAGATACAGTCTCATTAACATGTAATGAGAAAATGTGAGATCCGAAAGAATCTAGAAAGGGCATAATTGATTCTATAGTGGAAGTGATGTCTACTCAGATTTAAAAAAAAAAATACACTTACAAGGACAAAATTATCTCCAAATATCAACTAGGTTAGGATCTAGAAACTTGCTCCCCAAAAGCTGTATACAGATACTTGAAGCTAAAAGCATATCTGTACTACTCTTGGTACCAGTTCATGTTTTATTTAGGCTACTCTGAAATGTGAAGTCAAAAGAAAGATTATGTGGAGTAAAAAAAAAAAAAATTCAGAAACGGCCGTAATTAGAGGGGTAATTAGGAAGACCAGCTTAATTCTTAATCTAACATTTAAACACTCAACATGATGATTAATTTTCATGTTTCTTTACTCTTTCAAATAAGAGTTATTTTAAAAAACATTATTGATTTGAGAAATGTAAGGCTTGCTATTTTACATGTATGTGAATTAGCGTTGGTGACTTTTGTCACATGTCGGTAATGTAAATGCATCGGGAAAAGAGGGAGATGAAACTAACATTTACTCTTGGATGCCTACTTTGAGCAAGCCAGTTGCGAGGCAGTGTGGTGGTGGGGGTGGGGGTGGATGTGGGTGTGTGTATAATATTTAATTTAATGTTCGTAGCCCTGAGGAGTTGATAGCATTAACCCTGTTTTCCAGATGAAGAATCTGTGGCATGGAGAGGTTAAATAACTTGCCCAAGGTCATAGGATTATTAAGTGGCAGTTAAAATGCAGATCTATCTAAAAACTATGGAAAGAAAAATAATCCAAAGAATTCTGAAACAAAGCCCACTTTATAATATCATGAGTACTTGGGAGACCACGAACAGTGTCTCGTTTGTCTTTGTGTGGCTTTCATTCTATTTCCCCTTCTCTCCTTTTCCTTTTAAGCTTCCTTTTTCCTTTTTGATGATTTACATTTCTCTTTTTCTTCACTCTTTCTAAAGCCGAAGCATGAACAGCTTAAAAGGTTAAGGAAAAGAGAGAATAGGGAGGCAGAACGATTGTAGTCTCTTTATTTTTTATGCCTCAAGCGTACAATGCCATAATATCCCCGGGCTTCCAAAAAAAGC
Organism: Equus asinus; assembly: GCF_041296235.1. NCBI lineage: Eukaryota > Metazoa > Chordata > Mammalia > Perissodactyla > Equidae > Equus > Equus asinus. Next base: position 26,189,814 of record NC_091816.1, on the reverse strand, counting down.
AGTGAATGTGGTTACTTACTTAGCTCACGTTAATGGCCATGTGAGTACACACTGAAAATGTACGGTGAATGCAAAGTAAGGGCATAATTAACATCACAAACCATTCTAATAGGATTAGTCTATGACCAAATGAGGGAAGTGATTCTAAATCATTCTGTATTGTTCAGCACAATTCTTTTTTGATATCAGGTATAAATTTAACTGCATGTTGTAACCACTGACAACCTATCATAAAGTTTCTTTTTAAATCAAGAAATGTTGTTTCACTCTTGTTCCTTCGTTAACTGTAACACTATTTAAGTCTTATTTAAAATATCATGCTTATGTGGTAGACATTGTTAGTATAATTTGGAAAAAAACTTAGTTGCTTGCTAGTAGCAATGGATGCTTTAAAAAATTATTTTCAATGTTTTTAAGGAAAAAATTTATCTGTATGGCTTGAGGCTTAAACATAGATTTGAGGCTTAAAATACATTTAAAACTACAACATTAGAAATGAAATTTCATGTCTAATTCATAGTAGGTGCCCAGGAAATGAGCATTGAATGAATATTCTAATAAATAAAATATTAATATGAACTAAGCAGCCATACAAGTCAAAAGCATGTCAAGGAAAATTCATTATCTCCAGAAAAACAAATGCAGATATTAACTTACAGGTATTATATGGATTTTAAATTGTTATCCTTCAAAACGCAATAATGTATTTATTGATCTTGATTTTATGACTTGTAAAGTGTAATATTTTTATAATTTTCTGAAAGTTTAATTTTAAAATTTAATTCATTAACTCAGTACCCTCTCAAATTAAATTTTTTTTTCTTTACAAAGCTTAAGAGTTATTCTGAAAGGATAGCTCTCCAGGTCCCAATGCTTAATGCAAGAGAAAATGATAATACATTTTTTTCTGTTTAGTGTCTTTCCCAGTCTAGATGGACCACTGACTGGAGTCTCATTGTTCCTAGTCCATTAAGAGCAGCAGCAGTTTTAGCCCACTTCTGCAGCCGTTTCTTAGGAATGTAGAAATCTGGCTAGAAGGCACAACAACCTCCCTGCTTCCTAGTAGACCAAGGATTCCTATTGTCGGATGCAGTGGGCATGAAAGCAGCAATTTTACAGCACAAAAGCTCCAATAACATTTACTTCGGTTGGCTGAGATTGAAATGCACACAGGCACTGCTCAGTCTTGGTTGCTTAAGCACCAGCTTCCCTTGGCTTTTTGCCACTTTGTGCATTTCAAAGAGACAAGTCCTTTAAGGAAAAAAAGGAGTTTTCCTTGTAACTTTCACTGGAGTAAACAGACCATTCAGGCATAGTTTATTGCATTACAAACTCAACTATGCACACTCTTCCAAATTGAATGCAGCAAAGTAATTAGTGAAATCATTTGATCATTAGCATTCATAGGCATGAATTGTGCTATTTAAAAAATAAATTTTTTTCTTTTCTAAAGAACTGCTAAAAGCTTTTTATTTGGAGAACAGCAACTTATCTCTAAAAGTTTTTACTTACTCAAGTATTGAAGTTCCGGGTCCTCCGTTTTCAAATATCTCCTCCCCCTTCTCACTCTTCTACAGCCAACACTTTGTGGAATTAATTTGACAAATCATAAGTATGTGCATTACATTGCAAGGCAAACATTGAAATGAGGATGACCCATGCCTTTAGGATGAAGTGTTGACCAGACTAACCCCATGTTATTATATAAAGAATAGGCAGAGAAAGACATGACTGGTAGACATACAAAATAGGACTCATACTGAACTGGGAGAAGATGCACGTGCATTGTGTTCCTTTTCTTCCTCTGGGTTCCCAGAAGACAGGCAGAGAAAAGCAAGGGGGCTGCCCGTTAGGTTAGCATTTATTCCTGCAGCCAAATTTTATCATACATCTAATATGTGCTAAGGATGGTTAAATATGGTTACCAGACATTATCTCCTTTCTACAGGATTCCTACATTCTGTATCTGTTTTTTTTTTTTGTTTTTTGAGGGGGGAGAACCTTAAAACAAAATTATAAAATCTCATGTAAAATGTAAATGAAATAGCTTTTCTCATTTCCACTCAGCATTCTCTCTAATGATTATCTGTTCATAAATCAATTCTGTTTATACTAGCGAGATCAAACTGCAAATTTCTAATGGATATTATCAAAACTGCACAAAATGATTAGCGCATTTATTAACTGGGCCCCTATTTACTGTTCATATGTCAGCTCTCATCACTTGTTTGTGTGAACTAATACTCCGAGCTTCATGAAAGTTATTATTGTCTATGAGTAAATTATAATATATTTGAATTTCTGCAATTGTGTTTATTTTTCACATTTTGTTAGATAAGGGAGGGCTCAGCTCTTTATTGATATTTTCAAGTTTCAGTACTTTATAGATATTTTCAAGTCCTTTAATAAAGGACTAGAGTCTTATTTAAGCTAACAAATGAGCCATCATTCACAAAGAACCCTGGGCAAAACCTTATTAATCCGTGTGTTAATAGTCTTCCTTACTGATGGATTTGTCCCCTGCTCTGTTTAATCTGCATACGGTCTCCATTCAGCGATGCTCAAAGAGAAGCCACAGGGCACCAAATTATGGGAGTTGGAGTTCAAACTATACACTCTCCCTTTCTTCACCTTACAGATCCTAACTGCACCCCTGGACAGACACATGCGTACTCACTCTTGCCCCCACCCTTGCACGCACCTCTGCTCTCCCCACCAACCTCCAGCTGCTGCAGTGTCACCACCCAGCTGAGAACGAGAATCACTTCTGAATTGATGGTGTCCCTCAGGTATGCTTGAGCAGAAAAATGCATCACCTGCATCAGAAACACTTCTGCCTGAATATCTGCACCACAATCACACATATTTACACTTCTTTCTGAGTAAATATATATAACTCTCAAAATTTCCACAGGAGTTTGCCCGCCCATTGCTGAGTTGCAATCCTAGTTTACTCCTGGCTTGATAGGATTGATTCCACTTTTCCAGAGTAGTTAGAAAGAGAGAGAGCTTGTAGATATGCTTGGTAGGCTTTCCCTCTTTACCTTACATGCTTTCTTCTCTGGCTATGATCTGATTTCCCTTTAATGTATTGAGGAAGGGTTTAAATGGCATCTGAGGTAATCTTGAGTTTCTGGGTTACTTTTCACTAGTTTGCCCTCAAGTGTAGAAGAGAGAAGACTGGGAATGACCCTGCCCTGTCAGTCCGTGCCTGTAGCAAAAACACTTCAGAAAACAAGTGAAGCGCTCCTAATGAATTGTGCTTTTGGTTCTTTGAATCTGCACAGCATCTCCATCACGTTTTTACAGCTGGACTCTAGCTGTAATTGCTACTGGGATGAGATGCACAACATGGGGTGTTGAAGCTAAGTACTTAGAGTGTTTTAGTGGGCAAAAATATATGGCATGGTAGGAGCATCAGGCTTCGTGAAATTCACACTTGTATATCTTCATGCTCCTCACCCATTTCTGACATGCTGTTGATTTGCCAGCAGGCACTCTACGCGAAGGTGATAAAAACGGCAGTGCTGAAAGATGTTGTTTCTTAAAAGATACTGTACATCAATAGAGAAAGAGGAAGTGGATTGGGCATGTAAATTCATAAAAAGCCTCTGTAGCCGTTCGTTCTTCAGTAAAGAAGAAAAAGAGAACAGTTTTAATCTTATTATAAATACGGTACAAAATGGCACACGTTAAAGTATTTCTCCTAATGTAAACAATAATTCTGTATTTCTGTAGTGTCAGCTCTCAGACCCCTTGTTCTGATTTGTCATTAGATATGAATCAGTTTTTATGCTTCTTCCAGAGGAGCATTAAAGCCTAATGTTTCCTTATTTGAGATGTTCTAATTCTAGAGGGGGTAAAATTGATAGTTTCACTAGAGACAAGTATCATATCGAAAATTATAATGTGTAAGAATAATCCAAATGCCCATGCTGATCCACCCTTATGGTTATTTAAGGCATAATCATTGAGGCTGGAACTTAATGCCATTCAGTTGGCATCGTAATTCTCCAGAGTCAGCTGTGACCAATCTAGTAAGATTATTCTTTATTTAACATTACTCTCTACATTTTCTATTTTGTTCTCTTTATTTCTTTTTTTCTTCATATCTTAGTTTTATATTTTGAAAATCAACCCTTGTGTCAATCCAGGGAAAAGATTTTGTGGTGCTCACCTTAACTTATATCTTAAAAGCAGTTTATATATTTGTGTATATTAATTAATTCTGAGAATAATACAGCACGCTGGATTTAATTATGTAAATTAAATTTGTCAAAAGTGGTATAATGCAAAGAGTTCCCTAAAACCTCTGAAAGGAGTAATTTTCCTTGTTGCCATAGAAATGAGGAGCTCCTTGTTCTTTGGTCCTTACTCAGATCAAGCTACTTTTGTTTAATTACAATAAAATAGTAACCACTAATCAAAAGATCCTTTGTTCTATTTAGAATTCAAACTTTTGTTCCCTTGAACATATTTACCTGCCTTTCTAGCATTACTTAGTAATAACAAAGCCAGAAAATGGCAACATGATAGCCCTGAATTGAGAAGAAAAATGTGCACCTTATGCAAGTACCCTATAATAAACTTTACAATTTTCTGTTGATTTTTTTAATGCTCATGCATTGCTGTATTCTTTTCCCAAAGTTTTTTCACTCCACTGGTAACTTTAAGCTTTATTTCATTCAGAATTACTTTAAAACACATGCTTTGATTGACATTTGATGTGAGAAATGGAGAATTGGGAATTCTCATACATTCTGTCAAGAGTAACTGTCCTCACAATACCATACAGTACAATACACACACACACACACACACAGAGCTTAATCCTGGCAACATCGCAGTGCACAAAGCTATTAGAATTAAGATTGCAGGAATATTTAATGCAAACATACACAATCACATATATTCACACACACACACTTCTATTTGTTAAAAATCAAAAGAGAAAAGCTAAAAAACTGAACCATGGAAAGGAAATTGGAATAATAATACATAGTCCACATTTTTTTCTCAAATTTATTCTTTAACATTAAATTGAGAATGGATTCCATTTGAAGGTGATTCAACCATTTAATATTTCAAAATTTTGGTTCTTCCCTGGAGTTCCTTCCTGTGTGCTTCTCCTGCAAACAGTGACTTTCCCAGTAATGCCAGCAGAAGCAGCAGAGTGAAGCTAATGCAGCCACTCTGCTGGGGAAGAGAGATATCCAGGGAAGCGAACGCAGTTTCACGTGTTCTTTCCTACTGGTTAATGCCATCAGTGGGTGGTCATGCCTGCTCTGTTCTTGAACAAAGGACTTCCTTCTCGGGAGCAGCAGGAATAAAACTGACAAGTATCACATCTGTTTCATGCTGCTTCTCCAATTCCCAAGGGCCGGCACCACATATATAGTAGCAGCTCTGATGGCGCCACAAGGGAAACCAGGCAGTAGGGCATCATAAATGAACATCGCCTGCTCGGGTGAAAGAGAGAGGGAAAAGAAAATATTAAACAACTTTATTAAAAAAAAAAAACAGCATTACAGAGGAAAAGTAAATGGGTAAAGATACAACTTGTCAGAGAAGACAGTGTTTTAGAGATAGTCTCTCCATTTGATATAAAATCTGAGTGTTGACAGACATATATATATTTATTTAGAAAATAGTAAAGGATAGGGTGCATCTATCTTTCCATTTTTGTGCAAAGATCTGGGCCCATATTCAGAAAGCATAGTTTAATTTGGAGGACTCTTCCAACTGGTTGTGTCTTCTGGCTCTTGCTGTCACTCTACAAATGGAAAGAGAAGTGGTTGGCACATTTAAGAGCCAAAGAGGATTTAACAATTATACTTAATGAACAAATGGGACATCAGGAGATAGACTCAAAACAACCTAGGTAGAAACTGGATTGGCTGATGGTTGTAAAACTCTGTAGGTTTATTTAAAATTGTTGAATTTATGAACTCAAATTTCAAAATTAAAAATTTTATAGTACATTAATGATACTTAAGTAAAAGTATTTTTAAAAATTAGCTCATATCATCATAGTTCTTTACAACTGAAAAAAATGCTTCCAAATGTTTAATGACATAGGAAGATGCTCATGACAGGATGATACATGGAAAATAGCAAAACAGAGCTATATAGGATGATCTCAGTTTTGACTGTATTTGTATAAGAAAAAAGACAGGAAAGAAATAAACCAAACTCCCTCTGGGTATATGGATTATGGATAGATTTTGTTTTTTTCTTTTCCTAGTTTTCTTTATTTTTCTATAGTTCTGTTTTTCCGAGTTTTTATACTGAACATGTAATATTCTTATGAAGAAAAAATAAACATTTTAATGAGAAAGTTTTTTATCAGTACCTATCAAAATTGTTTATGTGGGTAAGCTATGACACAGTGTCTCATTTCTCTGGATGTATCCGATAGAAATAGTTATATAACTGAATAGAAGTCTAAGTAGTAGGTGGACCTTAGAAGCAATCTCAGAACTCATCAAAAGGGAATCTATGCTATGTAATAATACTATTCAATTGTTATTTTAAAAAGAACTGTAAAGGGCTGGCCCCATGGTATAGTGGTTAAGTTCAGTGCGCTCCACTTTGGTGGCCCGGATTCACAGATTTGGATACCAGGTACAGACCTACACCACTCATCAGCCATGCTGTGGCAGTGACCCATATAGAAAGTAGAGGAAGATTGGCAACAGATGTTAGCTGAGGGCAAATCTTCCTTAAAAAAAAAAAAAACTGTAAAAAGTATGTGTAAGGAATATTGTGTATATATATATGTATATAAACAAGAGTGTGTTTGTGTATTTGTGTGCATGTGTATGTATAAATATATACACACTAACTTGAAAAGATACCTATGCTGTGTCGTGGAGTAGATAAAACAGCAATTTGCTAAACTAAATATGAAGACTGATTGCATTTTCAAAAAATCCGTGTGTGTGTCTAGGCAAACTTAGGCTATATAAGAAACATGCTGTCTTTATTGTTTTAAATAAAATAAGTTAATCTTCAGCCCCCGTTCCATCAGATGGTGGAAACTCTTCAGATAGACATAGTCAAATCAGGATTTCTTACCAATTTCCTAATCCCATCCTAAGAATAGGTTTATATTAATGTGACATTATGATGAGTGCTGTGGATTGAATTACGTCCTCCAAAATTTGTGTTGAAGCCCTAATCCCAATGTGATGGTATTTGGAGATAAGGCTTTTGGGAGATATTTAGGTTTAGATGGGGTCATAGGGATGGAGCTCTCATGATGGAGCCCTCATAATGGGATCAGAGCCCTTAAAAGAAGGAGGAGACAACCCAGAGCACTCTCTCCACTATGTAAGAACAGAACGAGAAGGTGTCCGTCTACAAGCCAGGAAGAGGATCCTCGCCAGGAATCAGATTGGCTGGCATCTTGATCTTGGACTTCCCAGTCTCCAGAACTGTGAGAAATAAGTGTCTGTTGTGTAAGCCACCCAGTCCGTGGTATTTTGTTATAGCAGCCTGGGTTGACCAACATAATGAGAAGCATCTGGTTTTCTTGCACATTTCATCCATTGAAACCTATCAGTATCTTTTTGCTCATGAGTCTGTTAAAATCACTGCTGCCTCATAAGTCCATACTAATCACAAGACCTTTTAAAATTCTGGCCCTCTCTCAGTGATTCCCATGGCCCTTTGATTTACAGAAAATATATGGCTACCCCATATGTCACATCAGGCATAGTGGGGATTGGGGGCAGGAATCGGTTGTCTCTTTGAGGTTCTCTCAATTTCATCTGCCTAAACACACTACACAGCTATCTTTATTCTCATGCTACTTCACCATGCTGGGAAAGGGGTAAAATCTTGCTATTCTTCGGTCCATCTTTTGTTTCTATTATTGTATCCAACTTGTTGGGGGCAGCGAGCATCGAGCAGGGCTCCTTCTCAACACATCAACACTTTGCTTAATTTTCTTCTCCTTCAATCATGCAATCTTAATCAAGTACTATGAGGGTTGCGGGGTGGGTGCTAGAAAAATTAGCACTGAGTACCCAAGAATTCTTCCAGGAACCTTCTGTTTCTTGCTTAAGTCTAAGCTTTTGAAATGCAAAAATCAAGAATTTATTTGATTATACTCTGTTTTTGCTTTAACAACTTTTTCCTAAGGCATTACGTACTCACAAAATATGAAGAAGGATCCAAGGGAAGAAGGCAGTGGTGGTGATGGTGGGGAACCTTGATTGTTATTACTCTGGTACAACTGGTTATCTTCAGAATTTAGGATTAGAGAGGGGAAGGGAAGACCTCACTTTTTACGATATATAATTCTATAATATTTTAAAAATAGTAATCATCTCCTTTAAATAAAAAATTAACTACTTCCATAAGTTTCATATCAGTGATCCTTATTACAATACTATGACGTAGCTAGGGCGTTGCTATTACCCCCATTGTAACAGATGAAGAAGCGAAGTCATTCACACAAATCCTAAGTATCTTTGGTCTTGGACAAGTAAGAAAAAATGAGTGATAGGGGCCAGCCTGGTGGCATAGTGGTTAAGTTAGCGTGCTCTGCTTCAGCGGCCTGAGGTTCACAGGTTTGGATCCTGGGCACAGACGTAGCACCACTCATCAAGCCATGCTATAGCAGGATCCCACATAAAACAGAGGAAGATTGGCACAGATGTAGCTCAGGGCCAATCTTCCTTAGAAAAAAAACAAAGAGAGACAAACATGTAATCAGTGTCTTTGGTGTATAAGGCATGTGCTAGGAAAGAAGCTATTACAAATGTCTTCACCATACCTAGTGTTTCTTTAAGCCCTTATTGAGTAAAGAGCATTTCCCAGGTTACTTTTTGGATGAATTTTTCCATTGAAATAGCTTGTGTCCATCGTTTCATTCCGGGTAGTATCTCCTTCATTCTGGTCTTCATGGCTTCATGTTTCAACTTCTCCCATCTCCTTCCTGGCTGCTGTTCATTCCCTCCGATACATTTTTCACATCAATTGCTTTTACTAACACATTGCTTGGATCATATAATCATGAGGGCCTTAGAATTGAAAGAGCCTCACAGGCAACCCCACCCATAGCTCAGGAATCTTTTTTAGAGAATCCCTGGTGTGCGATTTTTCAACCTTTTCCTGAACCCTTGGATAGGGATTAGCTATTTGAGGAGGCGGCTTGTCCTTTTTCTAGCCAGCTGTAAGTGTTGGAAAGTTCCTTCCTATGGCTCTGCTGAATGCCTCCCTTTAACTTTCATGCAAAGTGAGCCCAGTCTTTCTTTTAAACAACGATCTTTCAACAAATATAAGAATGTCTGCCTTGCCACCTCAATTCTTCTCTTCACCAGGCTGGGCAACCCCAGTTCCTTCCTGGTTTTTGTTCCTGTATCCCCGAGACACAATAATTCTTGACACATAGTAAACATTTAATACTCGCTTGTCTCATGAGTTAATGAATGGGTAAAGTGCCCTGTCATTGCAATATTGCTTTGGTCCCAGTTTTATAATCTGTAAAGGAAGGCATCAATACGTGTCTTCCATCTGGTAGGTGATCTGTAGTAGCTCCTGCAATGATATCACATCTGTTTCTATCTTCTTTTAGCTTTAAAGAAATGTCAAATATTTCTACACCAGTGTAATTTTTAAATCTATGTTTATTCTCTCTCTCTGCTTTAATATCTGTTGTTTTTGAACAGCGCATTCCAGCATTACAGTTTAAATATCTTAAGTGAATATGTGCAATCTTATTTATCTCCTGTATCTGAAACATTTCCCATTCGGGTTGAGTTTTTACCCACAGTGAGTGAAAAGTTCCAGTTTTCGTTAGTATTCATATATAATTAGGCCATCACTAGAATGAAGTGATAAGCCTTCATTAATATGTTTAGTTATATCATTAGTAAAGACACTATATTGCACAATTTATAAAGTGTGCATCCTAAAGGAATAAGACTGAATTATAGGAGATATTCCTGGCGAAATCATAGTTTTGATTACCACCTACTTTTGCTTATTTATCATACTGTCTAGACTTTTTCTTTTTGCCTCCAAGATAATAAAACCAAAAAAGCTGGGAAAGTAATAAATCAGTTAATTCTTCTCTGATAATAGATGTTTTGGCTGTGAAGATTGAAGCTATAAACTAAATTAATAAGTGATTTTCATCATATCCATACTCAGTTATCACAAATGATCAAGAATTTTCTATAGTTGAATTTCTTAGAATTATTATTCAGAAGCAGTGATTTTAAGGTTTCTTCAAGGGTATAAAGAAGTGTTGTAAGCATGTTGGTTATTCAACAATAGAATTTTTTAAAGAAAGATATAGAGCCAAATATCTCAAGAAATGGTTTTAAATTATTATGTACCTTTGAAATCTTTGTCTCTCGTACCAATTGTCCTTTATCAGTATGTTTTCAAACTTTCTATCTTAAATCAGTGTCTGTGTATATAGTGGCCTTTTAGGCATCCAGATTATTAAGTAAAACACTCAGAAAACACATTTCCTGCTTGCATATATAAATGGATGAGACATCTAGAGTTTTCTGCTTTAAAGAAAATTCTTCTTGGCATTCTTTAAGAAGGAAGAGAGAAAGAAAAAATAGTGGGATTTTCACATCTGTTAAATAATCATTAGTATGTAGGATTGAATTCTATCATCTTTTTCAGCTTAAGACCAGCTGTTGAAGTAAACTTGAAGGCCTTTTAATTATTGCATATTTCAATAGCTTGTGGAGGATTCGGTTACCTAGTTCCACCACTCTGATCAAAGGAACTCATTTACTTTGTACACCATTGTTATTGAAAGCATTCCTCATTTGATTGTTTTGCTTCTGAAATGTTCTATGAAAGGTCAGACAGGGTGTCTTTCTCTGATTTCATCATGCCTCTGAGAATGACCTCTGCTACCAATTATGTGTTACTTGGATGGATGCTGAGATACCCCAGGGCTTCTTTGCCTTGGCCTCTGTACATGTTTGCTTTTGTCATTTGTATTGCTGAGTCAAAGATGTTTTAGTGTCCGTGTGATATTGGGAGTCAGTGAAAAACAAATTTAGAAAAGTGAACAGATTTTCTCTGTTTGTAACATGATTTGGCAGTGTTGCCAGAGACACATTTGCCATGAGTTGTGCATCCTAATCAAAGGCTTTAATTATGTGGAGGGTCTCCTCGTTGTTGGCTTCGTGACCTTTGTAACCATGGAATAAAGTCCTAACCTGGTGTAACACACAGCTCAGGGAATGAACCAAGCTAAACCAATGCATAGACCTTTGGCCCTTTGCCAAGAGACACTATATGAATGACTGATTATGAAAATCAAATCTTGACTACTTCCAATGGATCACAATACTGAATTATCATGCTGGTGTTAGGTTTATTGCTTCCTTCTCCCAGACCATAAGGTACTGTGTCAAATAGGCAGACCATGCAGCTAGCTTGTGAGCTCTTCCATTTGGCAAAATGGATGCTCTGCCTTTGAAGTTAGGCTACCAATATGATTTTACAAAGATATATTCTGTTTGGAATATGTTCTCATGTCTGCACAATTAACAAATTTTGGATCTAAAGTTATTTTCTCAAATAGTGGAAGTGAAAATTTTGAAATCTTTTTATAGCAGATGTACAATAAACTTCTTACCTGGACACTGTTCTTTTCTATAGTATTTCACTACTTTCAAGATTCAATTTAATGATATATATAGTGATATATACATATATCACAATATATAGTGATATATTTTAAAACTTAGAAAGGCCATATTCTTCTTTACTGTGATGAAAGTTTTTTCCCCTAAAGGTGTATAAAAGAAATGAAGCCTACATTACTCCATACCACAAAGGGTACATGGAAAGGGAAATAAAATAATAATAACTTTTAAATGAAGAGGTAAATGTAAGAGACACAATATAGTCTATGCGCTTGAAATCTAAATTTGGTATTAGAGCTCAAAATGGAAGATGCTTTTAAAGATTTGTTTACCCTTTTTTGGTGATAGAATGACTTGTATATTAAAAGTTTTAGTAGCTTGGCTCTATTGTCAAAATATGTTCAGAATCCAACAATTTCCTATCATCTATACTGCTATCATGCTAGCCTTAGCTACCATCATCTCGCGCCTGGATTTCTGTAGATTCCTGTCTGGCCTTTTTGCTTTCACCTTTGACACCCCTCCCCATTTGTTCGCAACACAGTGGCCAGAGTGATTCTTTTAAAGTATAAGTTAGATTATGCCACTTATCTCCTCAAAACTCTCCACTGGCTCCCCCTTTCACTCAGAGTACAACTCATCTTTATAATGGATACAAAGTCCCATGTGGTCTGGCTCCTGTTATCTCTGAACATCCTCTCCTCTTCTTCTTCCCCCCTTTTGTGCCACTCCAAGTACGTTGATCTCCTTCCTCTTCCTGGAATATACCAGGCGTGCATTTATACTTATTAGTCCTTACTTGGAACACTCTTCAACCAGATTTCTCCCTGTTTAACTTTCTCAAATCCTTCATTCAGTCTTTGCTCAATGAGGCTTACCCCAACGTCCTTGTTTAAAATGGCAACTCATTCCCCCGCTCCACTCTCTGGAGTCCCCCTACCCTACTCTTTTTTTCCAAAGCACTTATTGCCCACTAAGTTACCATATAATTTACTTTTTAATTATCTTTGTTATTTACTGTCTTTCCCCAAAATAATGTAATCCTCAGAAAGACAGAGGCTTACTCTGTTCACAGGAGTAGCCCAAATGCCTAGAGCAGTGCCTGGCACATACACAGTAAGTACTCAAATATATTTCTTGAAAGAATGGATTGAATCAAAAGAACTAGTAAAGTTGAAGAGTGGGTTTTAAGGGAAAGATGTGAATTCGGTATTGTCCTATTAAGTTTCAGAAGTAAGCAGTAGAGCTTTGGAAAGAGGATAAGGGCTGTAGATGCAGTTATGGGAGTCATGTGCATCTAATTCATCAGCAAATCCTGTCAGCTCTGTCTTCAAGCTACATTCAGAATTTCCCACTTTTCACCACCTCTAGCACTATCACATTCTTATAAGCCACCGTCATTCCTCACCTGGATTATTGCCTAGCATCCCATAACTAATCACCTTGATTCAGCCCTTACTTCTCACCATATTTTAAGCTCAACAGTGTGAGTTGGAAGGCAAGGGAAGAGGAACACCAGAAGCTGCAGAAGAGAGGAAATAATTGATGAAGAGGTATCTGAAAGTAGGTTGGAGAAGCTTAGATCAAGAATAAAAGTAGAGTAACAAAGAGGAGGGCTGCCTTTTCTTTGGAATTGTTGGGAGTGTCTTAAGACCAAGAAAATCTGAGTAACCTTACTCCGCTAAAGTCAAAGAGACTGATGACACCAAATATCGGAAAGGATCTAAAGCAACTGGAGCTCTCTTACACCACTAATGAGGATATAGTATGGCACAGACACCTTGGAGAACTGTTTGACAGCTGTTTACAAAGCTAAACATCTACCATCTGACCCAGTAATTGCACTCTTAGATATTTACCAAAAAAGACTTGTACAAAAATGTTTATAGTAGCCGCATTCATAATAATCTAAAACTGGAAACAACTCTAATATCCATCAACGGGAATAGATTGTGGTATATTCATACAAGTGAATATTATTAAACAGTAAAGAACAAACCACTGCTATTCACAACACTATGAATACATCTCGAAAACATTATGTTAAGCAAAAGAAGCAAGACATGAAAGAGTACATACTGTATGATTCCAACTACGTAATGTAAGAACACACACAAAAATATATACGTGATGACAGACATCAGAGAGTGGTTGCCTGGAGTGAGGGTGGGGGGAGGAGGAAGGGAATTACCTGGAAAAGGGCACAAGGGAACTTTCTGGGTGAAGGAAATAATAACTTCTTTTGGGTGGTACTTAGTTGGGTGTACACCATTGCCAGACTCATCAAACTAAACATTTAAGATCTGTGCACTTTATGTTAATTATACCTCAATAAAAACATTCATAATAAAAAGGCGTGAGCAGGAAGGGAATTACCTGGAAAAGGGCACAAGGGAACTTTCTGGGTGAAGGAAATAATAACTTCTTTTGGGTGGTACTTAGTTGGGTGTACACCATTGCCAGACTCATCAAACTAAACATTTAAGATCTGTGCACTTTATGTTAATTATACCTCAATAAAAACATTCATAATAAAAAGGCGTGAGCATGTATTGTGAGATTCTAAGAGAAACAGGAAGGAAAATGTGAGAACTCAAATGCAGTGGCTCAAATCTTCTTAGAAAAGGAAGATACCAAAGTCCTTTCCTGAGTTTGATGCATGAGTGATTAGATTGGAAGATGAGAAAAAGCTTAGAACAGCTCCTTCAAGGAACGTGACAGGAAGTCAACAAGAGAAAACACAGCATTGATGAGCAGAAGTGAGGGCCCGCCTGAAGCAGACAGTATGACTGCTGCTAAGAACCAGTTGGCATAACTTTGTGATTAGGGGCAAATAAATTAGATAACCGCTAGTTAGGAAGACAGGGAGACAGATGGAGTCCAGGGTGTTGGTGTCTGTCTGGGCGTCTTCTCAGGAGAGGTGAGGTTTGAACTTTGCCTTAAAGAATAAATCAAATTTTACTAGGAGGAGAAGGTACAGGTGGGATATATTGGGTTAAACAGAATGTATTATTAACAGAAACTCCACTTGTTTCTTTTTTGCTTTCTTTGACTTCTAGAAAATTTACAGACACATACATGGTTCACATTATCTTCTTTCGGACAGTGCTGGCCTTGAGGCATGGAGATAAGTTAAACCTTTGCCGTAATTGAGGCAAAAGATGATAGATGCCTGGACTGGGACAATGGCAGTAGGGAAAGAGGTGCAGTAAAATTCAAGAGCTCTTTCTTAAGCTGGAATTGACTGGCCTGGGTTTGTGATTACATTTGGTGGGGCAAGGATGAGGCAGGAGTACGAATCGAAGATTGCTCTGAGATTTCTGACTTGGATAATATGGGTTGGGATGGTATGCTATCTACCACATTAGAGAAAGTGCGGGGAAAAAACCACAGATTTGTAAGGGGTTTAGGAAGAAAGAGAATAATACCACATATTGAGTTCCAGGCACTTGTCATATATTAAATCATTTTAATGTCTACAAACGTGTAAGAAATTAAGACCAGAGAGGTTGTTAACTTTGTCAAATATCAATCAGCTAGGAAGTGGTAGAACTAGGATTCAAACCCACACCAGTGGTGGTTCTAAATGATTTAGAAATTTGAGAAGGGCCAATGAACAAGTCATAGTTTGGGTTCTGTAAGTGGCGAGGAATGTGCTTATCCTGTCACATTGCAAAAATGCTGTGTACCATAATCATCATTTGTTCTAAGAACTGACAGACTAATCTGGAATACAGTAATCAAAAATGGCAAGATTCATTTTTGGGGAATGATTCTTAACTAAGTGCAAAATTACAAAATCTATAACATTTTATAAAACAGTTCCAAACAAATACGTGTAAAGGACAGAGCTGGTAGTAAGTACTCAATAAATAATAACCTGTCATTGTACTTACTGTCTTAGAAGTGTAAAGGCACAGATTATGAAGATGAATCTGTATTATCACAAGGACAGGCTCTATTCATGTATTTTTTTAATATTTATAAATCATACTTTGTTTTCTTTGCATTTGCTTCTCTTTTAAAATATGAAGGATAAGAAAAATAAGAGTTAACTGAGAATTCTAGTTACTTGGGTTAGATTTTCCTGGTAATATGGGAATTTTGGTAATACGATCTATGTTTCCAGACAATATGAAGTTCCACTGAAAAATAACTTTGTCAGAAACGATTGGTATGAGCATTTTAAGAATGTGTATTTTTCCCCAATGTATATAATTAACACACCAGACTGCAAAATTTCAGACAATGTGACATAATTATAAATTGCTATGAAACAAAAACCAAACACCATCCTGGCATACAGCAATTAGGAATGATGTGACCTGCTTTAAAACAAAGACTTTGGACCGACTCTGGCATGAGTGGCAGATTTGCACACAACAGCATTTTTATAAACAGCCACAAACCAAAGCTTAGTCTTAAAATGAGAACGTTGTTGTAAAGACAGTTGCTTATCTATCAAATTGGTCTTTTCAGCCACCCATAAGTAGCTGTCAATCTGGAGGAGCATATTTAAGTGCCAACGATAGCAATAACATACTTCGGTGCACTGAGTCACTTAATCTAGCACCATCGTGGTAATCCCAGGCACAGGTCTATGTTTAATTAGTAGTACTTTCAGAAATGCAGTACCCTTGAATAATTCCAGTAAGAGAGTTGACCTTAATGATGTGGTCAGTGTTGAGAAGCCTACCTCTTTGCAGATGGGTATCCCTATTTTCAGTGACCTGTAACTCTTCCTAAATTTTACCAAATTGATATCTCAATCACTTCTATTTAGAGCTAAGAAGAAAAAACAAAATCAGAAGTATTCAGGCTAAAGAAACTTCTTTTTAGTGGCTTTAAAAGACAGTGGAAATGGTTGCCCCTGGGTTTGACAAAGAAGCTTACATTCATGTACTAACTCAGATTCATTGTTAGTAGCTGCCCGATTTAGGATTTTGAGAAATTTTGGGCGTCGAGAGCGCCATATACATTAATAATATCAGTCAAGGTAACAGACCTACGGTGGCCGTAAGGGAATGGGAGGCGAAGTAATGAGGGCTTCATATATTTCATCTCTGTTCTGAGGGGTGGCTTTGCTGATTTTGCTTAGGTCAAACAGTAATAAAAACGATCATTTATTGATCATCTACTATCAATTTCAAATTGTGCCAGGTATTATTTCATTGAATTTCATTCTCCTTGAACTTCCAGAGGTAGCAGCTGTTTATCCACATTTCCTGCATTAGTCAGAGGGTCAAACCCAAGTTGACCAGATTCCAAAGACATTGCTTGTAACTCAGTATTACTGAGATTCAAGTAGGACTCACCTGAATAATGAGACTTTTTGTAATATAACCAAAAAGGAGTGTATATGCTCACTAATGAACTAAACATGTTTCTGATATTGACACATAAATTTATCAAATCAATTTAAGACATTCATTTTGAATAAATTTCAGTAAAGCGTTTTGACAAGTTTGTAAGTATATTCCTCTGAATAAACATTTAAATAAGCTTTTTTGACACGGGAATCAAGTCTCAACCACATATATATATATATATATATATATATATATATATTTAAGATTTTTATTTTTCCTTTTTCTCCCCAAAGCCCCCCGGTACATAGTTATATATTTTTAGTTGTGGGTCCTTCTAGTTTTGGCATGTGGGACTCTACGTCAGCATGGCCTGATGAGCAGTGCCATGTCCGCGCCCAGGATCCGAACTGGCGAAACCCTGGGCCACCGAAGCAGAGGGCGCAAATTTAACCACTCAGCCACGGGGCCGGCCCCTCAATCATATTTTTAGGAGAACATCACAATAATATGATGATGAAATTATGTCACATCATCAGAAATCACTATTTAGAGAAAGAAAGAAGGATATAATAAAAGTGAAAAGAATTAGTGAAAATCCAGTATATTTGTGTTTTAGCCTTTTCCCACATTGAATGAATGCCACAAATATTTATGACTTCAAAGAAGTTTATTTGTTAAAATTTCTGAAGATTTTCTCAAGGATTTGAGATGGGTACTCGGAAAGCAGATATAGCCAGGGGAGTACTGAAACTTTATATCGGAATTAAATTTTCTGTGTGATTTAATATTAAAAAAAAGCTTATTTATAGTTTGTTTCCAGATATTTGCAAATGTTATAATGTTTTATTTATTAATAAGGAAAAATACTGAGATTCATATTTCACACTTCATTGAAATGATTGTACTTTAGCAGAAATTCTTTTCACATTTGTCATTATTTATTACTACTTATTTTTTAGAGCTGAAAGCATGTATTGTTGTTCAGGAATAAAACTTAATGGATTAACTCCAATAAAATACCAACAACTAAAACGAATTCTTCTTAAAGGCTTTTAGCTTAAACTATTTTCCATTTCATTTCAAGCACAGAAAAGTATTTTATTCTATTTTACTTTTAAATGTTTTTGTGTGAGGAAGACTGGCCCTGAGCTAACATCTGTTGCCATTCTTCCTCTTTTTGCTTGAGGAAGATTGTCACTGAGCTAACATCTGTGGCACTCTTGCTCTGCTTTATGTGGGATGCCACCACTGCATGGCTTGATGAGTGGTGTGTGGGTCCATGCCCAGGATGCAAACCAGCAACCCTGGGCCACCAAAACAGGTCACTCGAACTTAACCACTATGCCACCGGGCCAGCCTCCCAGAAAAGTATTTCACCAAAATGCTTAGTTTTTGAACATGCTGCTGTCTCCATTTATGACTCCGAGTGCTTTCTCACAGTTTATCCAAAGTCTCATAATTTATTATTATAACAAACTTGACAATTTAGTTTGGTTGTGTGAGGCTAGAAATTTATATTGTTTCGTATGCCTTTTTTCAATCTTTTTAAATGAGTAGTCATGTCAAATTGATCCCCATAACATGTGGATTTCTACTGTTATCAGAATTGCAATTTACCGCAGCTTTATTATTTATCATTTATTTATTCATTAATTTATTCTCCACTTTATTCCAGAAAGGATACTCATAGGAAGGGTTGACTCTGGATTATTTTCATTTGGTATGCATTACTTCATGCATTTATTTATTGCCATCTCTACTAAATTGTATTTATGAAACTTCTGCTTTATTTTTTCCTTGCTTTAGAAATGAAGGCAGCATCTTTAAGCAAATGAATTCTCCTGAGCCATTATATGAATAATTATTTAAAATGTTAAAGCATTGCATTGAGACATTTGCAGGTGCTATCTAGATATTTTAACTCAAATTGAACGTATAGTAAAATATATTATTTTTGCCTTTCCGATAATAATTTCAAATGATACATATAGATGAAACATTAATTTTAAATGACAAATAACCTATTAATACACCTAAATTTCATTACATTTTTGTTCCGTTTTCTCTTCCCCGACCCTGCCACTGCCCTGCAAACCCTCCCTCCCCAAAAGATTTGGTAGTGAGGACATGAGCTTCTCAGTAAAACTTATTTTTTTTTTTCAAAAAGGAAAATCTTTGGAATGCAACTGCAGATGGTAAATTCTGCTCACCGACATAGAGCATATGTTTGCTTTTTTTAAGATGACTTTACAGATAGGCCTTAAGTCAGGCTATCTTTACCCAGGTTATTTCCCTAGTTTATGCTAAACTTGAAGCTAACACGAGCTTCCTAGTTTTATAGTTTTGGTTTCATAACCACATTTTTTACCTTCTGAACAAATGGTAAGGAAACTCCCTTATTATTGAGGAAGGAATTAATAAGTTTATGTTTAAAGCTGGTCAGCATAGACATGTAGTAGAATTGTATAGAACAAATATGCACACACCAGACATACAAGTGAAACTGGGGAAATCTGATAAGAAAGTTGGATTATATCAATGTCAATATCCTGGTATTAGTTTTGCAAGATGTTACCATTGGGGAAACTGAGTAAGCATACCCGGATCTTTCTGTATTATTTCCTAAAACTGCATGTGAATCTACAATCACCTCAATAAAATTTTCAATTAAAAAGAGATACTGGTTGGCAAACTTTTTCTAAAAGAGCCAGACAGTAAATATTTTAGGCTTTTGCGGGGGCCTCAGGCAGCAACTATTCAAATCCATTGTTGTGTGCAGAAGCGGTCAAAGGTAAACGGATGGGCAAGACTGTGTTCCTTTGAAACTGTATTTACAAAAACGCGTGGTAGCGGGCTTGTAGTTTGCAGACCTCTGGTTTAAAAATAGACACAAGCGTTTAGGAATCTGTCTGCTACTACCTTCCAGAAAAGACAAGTGGTAACAAAAGCTTGTTATGTATTTATAATGCTGTAATTTGCAGCTTCTCTCTGTTTTCATAATTTTCTTAATTTGCATAACTTTCTACATAAGATACACAAATACACTTTCATTTGTGTTAGATATTCGACAGAGCGCTACTAGGTATCATGTTTCTCTGTTTTGGGAAATAAAAATAAGTTAAAGTTATTTGTCTTGGGAAAGTAAAAAAATCCTTAATTTAAAGTTCTTTGTCTTAGAAAAGTGAGAACTCATTTTTAGACAGAGCACGATATTAAAGGAAGAAATAGTATGGAATTTCCTAAAATTCTTATCTCTAAACACGAATAGTAATCAGTTAAAAGAGAGTATGGTTCTAAGTTGAAAAAGAGCCATTTTTTTTGTGCTTTCCCTTGTTTTTATCCATCGTGTCCAAGAGTTTTGAACATCCTCTGGGCGGGTTTATGCTGTGTTCAGTTGCTCTTATTTTCAAGATGTGATAAGGCGTTACCTAACCGGAATTCAACTTTAGATAAGAGTGCACTCAGGCTTATGTTTCACATGATGAAGAAAATCCTCTATGCAAGATTTTGAAATTTATTCAGTAGGTTTTTTTGTTAACTTCTGCTCTCTCTCCCCCCTGCCCCGTCATGAACATAGTTTTAAGAAATCAGCTTCAGTTCCCCGTCAATACCAAATTTCTTTCTCCCAGTATGTTTCTTTTTCCTTCTGTTTCTTCATCTGTTTTTAAGGTGAGTGGCTTGTGGAACACCTTGAATAGGGAATAAAAAAGAAAAGAATTTGCTTTAGAAAGACATATGTATTGTTTTCACTCAGTGCTGCGAAGTGTTACAAATAAAGATAGACTTTGCAATTTAAAAGAGGAGGCAAAACAAACCCTACAAGGCACTGGCGAGAAATAAAGAAAATTTGCAGTAACCCCAATTTAGCAGAAATAGAAGCCAATCCTGTATAGATTTCCAGAATGATTAGCATGCTTGGAGCCAAATAGGATTAATAGGATGAGATCTCATGATTTTTAAGTACTTTTAAAAGATGAAAGATATTTCTGAAAATACTTTAAAACTCTCTGCGTGCCCCTCCCTTTTACCTTACCCTTCATTTAGTCTGTTGATAAAGGTAATCAGTTTATTGTACCTCTTAATTATGTCTTGAATCTCACCATACGTTTATCCCCATTTCCAGAGCTTTTGTTTATATACTCAATACAAATATTTACTGCGGGTATCTACTAACTCTCATCACTCAGCACTCACTCAAACACAACACAGACACACACACATACGCTCCACCTCCATCCTCCGTGCTGCTGCTGGAGTAATCTTAAAAGGCATCTCTGACCTTGTCATTCATTTGCTTAAAACCAGTCAGCAGCTCCCTGTTGCTAGTACAATAATATGCAAATTATGTAGTCAAGACCCAAGGCGAGGCCCATCAAAATCTTTTCCTCCCCATCTTCCCAACTTCATTTCCTGTCTCTTTTGCCTTTCTCCTGCCCAATCCCGACGTCCACCTTTATGCTCTAGGCAATCTGAACTCTTGCTTCATTGTGCTCCATCTCACCTTCATGTTTTTGCATCTTTCCCAGCTGTCCTGAAAACTTCTCTGCCTGAAATATGCATTCCTCATGATAAGCAATATCTTATCAGAAAAGCCCTGTTTGAATCTTTCAGAATTGAGCGTATTTCATCACTCGGATTACTTAGCGGATAATATTTGATCAGCCAGCCCTGGTGGTCTAGTGGTTAAGATTTGATGCTCTCACTACTGTGGTCTGGGTTTGTTTCCAGACGGGGAACCACACCACCTGTTTGTCAGTTGTCATACTGTGGTGGCTGCATGTTGCTGAAAGCTTTGCCTTCAGTATTTCAAATACCAGCAGGGTCACCCATGGCGGACAGGTTTCAGTGAAACTCCCAGACTAAGACAAACTATGAAGAGGGACCTGGCCACACACTTCCGAAAAAATTAGCCCTGAAAACCCTGCAAGTAGCAGTGGAGCATGTCTGATATAGCGCTGGAAAATGAGAGGATGGTGCAAAAAGACCGGCCAGGGTTCCACTCTGCTGTACGCAGGGGCGCTACGAGTCAGAATCAACTCAAGGATACTAACAACAAAAAATATTTGATCTCTTTCTATGTCTGTATACTCAAGAGTAGGAGGGAAGTTAAGTTTAGTAGAAAAAGTCCTTTGGAGTCAGACACAATGGAAGCTCCAAAAGGACAGGAAAGTTTCTGTTTAACTCATTATTCAATTACTAGTACTTGGCAAGTACCTGAAATACTGTAGGAGTTCAGTGTATATGTGTTAAAACAAAACATGAATGACTGAGTAAATGACGGAGATAATTGTGTTTTACTCCTTGGAATTGGATGGGATATCAGCCCAGAAGGCATTTCTAAAGATGGTGAGGGTTTCAATGAAAATCCTCTCTTCTGTAGTATTGCTATGATGAAGGAATGAATTTCTAAAAGAATTTCAAACCATTCAGTAATAGCATTCAGAAATAGCAGTGGAGTAACCAACAGTCAAGTGGATCTACTATATTAACAACATACAAAATTTAATGAATCTGGGAGAAAATAATGTAAATTTTGGGAATATATATATATATATATATATATTTTTTTTTTTTTTTGGTGAGCAACACCAGCCTTGAGCTAACATCTGTTGCCAATCTTCCTCTTTTTGGCTTGAGGAAGATTGTCACTGAGCTAACATCTATACCAATCTTCCTCTATTTTGTATGTGGGATGCCACCACAGCATGGCTTGATGAGCAGTGTGTAGGTCTGCACCCGAGATGCAAATCCACGAACCCCAGGCCACTGAAGTGAAGTGTGTGAACTTAACCACTGCACTATTGGGCCAGCCCTTAGGGAATATATTTTGTTTTAAAATTAATAGCTATGATTATCATGCACATAAATACAAATAGCTCTTCTTTTTTCCAGTTTCAACTATCTTTACGATTCCTCAAATACTCTGCAACCTATAAGATATCTCCCCAAAATATCCTCATATGTCAACATTTCTGAACCATTACCAACATAACTAAAACTTAATTTATTATTTTTTTAACTAATATATTGCTCATGCTATGGTAGGTGTGCAGTAAATATTTGTGGAATGAATGAATGAACCATTACCAAATGAATCTAGTCAGCTCCCATGCTTAGAAAGATGGTCCTCACGTCACAGCCTAAATTGCTGCTACAAGATCCTTGTACCTGGAAGAGCACCCAGGTTGATCTTCCTCTAACTTACTTTCTCATAATACATCCCTTTGAAGGAACTTCTACATGGCCTACCAAGTCAAGTACAAATGCTTCCATTTGGAGTTTAAAGTCATCAATTAGCCCCACTTGGCCTATCTGGAATTATCTCTCTTAACTTGCTTTCCAAACCAGTGTCCTACTCATTTCCAGTCTTCTCTCTGATCGCCTCTTTGACTTTCCTAATCTTTGCTTCTCCTTTCAAAGTTTAGCTAAAGGTTAGCCTACACCTTAAGCTTTCCAAACTAACCCCAGCACAGAGCAAATGTTTCCTTATTCGCTTTCCTCGTACTATGTTAGAGTGTTTTTGCTTGTTTTGTGTGCATTTGCCGGAGATTTGTCTTCTGGCTGCTTTCGGATGGATAAGTCCTATCCAAGAAGAGCTTAAGCTCCTTTAGGCCAATAAACCTGTCTTCTCCTTCTGTATCTCCACAGTACTTGAATATTATTGGGTAAATAAAATTTGAACTTGTGGCTTGGCAGCAACCAATTGTTGCTTCAAAAACGAGAATAAATTTATGAAGACAAATTTGTCGGTTGTATGCAGGACGGATTGTAGTGGAGAGAGTCATTAGGCACAGGTGTCAGCATACCATTTTTCACAGGGTGTATACCTAGTCAGCAGACAAGGGTTTTTATTTAATAAACGAGAGGTAGAGAGGGAGGGAGTATAAGGGTCTAGATAGGGCGAGGCAGTGGGAATCCAGGGGCGGGGCCACAACCAAGGTACATTTTGAGTAAACTCAAAATAAACTTGATTTGACATAAAAGATCAAAGAGAGTGCGAGTCAAAAATATCACCAAACTTTTGAGTAGAAAATGGTGATTTCAGTGGAAAAGAGAAATGGTCGAGAAAGAAGATATGGATCGGCAGAGTGTACAGAAGGAGGAGGATGAACTGACTTTTGAACAGATTGACAATGCACATAGAGAAGACAAGCAATATGTTTCCCGTTAAAGTGTTTTAGAATAATAATGACGTTACGTTGGCTACACTGGATTTTAAAAATTGTATCCACAGATTTGAAAACTCTTTTTTTCCCCTGATGTGGATGTGCTATCTAGATGAATTTTCAGACATCATCCTTTACTCTGATCTTTCAAAATCACATTAGTTTATTTTAAAGCAAGGTGGTTATGGCACTCTGGTATAAAGAACGTTCATTGAAACATTCTGACTAGTATAATTTTGTTGTAATTCTCATTTCAAATTTAATGGATGGATGCCGGCTGCCAAGGAAGAGACATCCTGGGAACTCATTTACCTGTGAGAAGGCAGAGGGGCAGAGGCTGAAATCTTGATTCTTTTGAGAAAATTGCACAATGTTGAAGTTTGTTTTTGGTGCTGCTGTTTCTCTTGCTTTAAATAGGATGTAACTACACTCCAGGGCCAGTAAAGGACAAAAATCAAATCTTAATCAGTCTTGATGGTTTTTTCTGCTTTAAAAAAGAGGTTCAAATTCACTTTTAAGCATAGAGTTTAATGGAAGTAAGGAGAGACAAAAGTACTCTTTTGAGAGCTGTCATTCGTCTTAGCGTGACACCATTAATAATGGAGTGTAATGCTATTTTGGAAGCTTGGTTCTTTCCTTGTCTTTTTTCTGGTTCTGACTCTCTTCTGTATTCTAAATGAAAGAGGAATGAAGCTCTTAGAGGAAGGTACTATACCAAATCCACTGTCTCCTTGTGCACCACATTATCTCTGACCTCAGCTGTAATTCTTTGAAGAAATAACCCTTCCAAACTCCGTTTTTTTCTTTGCCTTCCTCTTTTATTGTGAGTCTCTTTTACCAACAACATTTGCAGGGTTCTTCACACAGTGTTTTTCTTTTTCAAAGTGGATGGAAACTAGATCATGACGTGGCTGTTTCATTGGGAGTATAACGTCCCTTTTTGACAGCTCCATTAGATCTGCCCGGTTATAAATCTTCATATTTCTGACTTGCCTTGAAATCAGAAAGTGTCTTCAATATGCTAGTCTGTGTGAGCAACAAGCATGAATGAAGTCATGGCAGACATCACAGCCTCTTCCACAAACTTACCTGCTTTAACTCCGTGCCAGGGCAAAATGTTTACCGCTCAACCTCGTATTCAGCTTTGATTGCTAATTATGTCTGAGACATTTTTGAATGTAAAGAGTGTCTCTGAGGTCGCTTTTTATTTTTATGTGTGCAGTAATGTGTTGTGTATAACTTGGATTTCGCGATCTTCATTGTTTCAAAGTTAATTAGTATTCTTTGTTAAAATACCTTCTCCTTTGCTTGAGTAATCGTTTAGTGGCATCTGTCTTTGTCACTTGATTTTGGTGACTGTTTTTAAGTCAAATTATATATGTAACGTGTGTTACCTCCAATTTCATTGACATACAAAAAGTCAATTACTAAACATGTTAATATAAATTATACTTTTATTCTTTTGTAATATTTTGTTTGTATAACATGCGTAAGGTTAACAAATTAAAATTGCCTGTCATTCTAACATAATAGGTAAGAAGTAAGAATATTATATGGGAAGCAGATATTATTTTGTTTTGAATATAATGTATGAAATTAATCCTGTCTGGATGCCCTCACAAAAATGTCAACATGGCAAAGTAAGAAATTAAAGAGTTAATAGTTCTTTATAAAGCAGAAGCCCATTAACTTTTAATAATGCTGTCTCAAATATTTGTCTGTAAATTGTGGTGATAATCAAAGATGAGCCTATGGGATTGTGCTTTGTAGTATTGTTTGATTTGATAACTCCGGTAATCCCTTAAGAACGCTAGGAAAAGTATTTTATGCTTACATTAGCAACTATTGTGAGTTTGTAAAAAACCTGCCAATCCCAAGATGAGAAAAGGAATAATATCTAAGATCTCATATATATATATATATATACACACACACACACACACATTTGTAATCACTACTTTTACAGATTTCTTTACTCTATAATACATTTTTCTTCCTTATCATGAGAAAGAGATGAACTGGCTTCAGAAAATTAAAAATTGAGACAAAACACCGCCCACATACTAAAAAATGTTAAACTCTTTAGAAAACTGGAAAATAACATCCAAATTACTTTTTCATCTGTGTTCCGTATTTAAAATGCAACTTAGTTTCCCTATAGTAACAGAAGCCTTCTGTTACCGCTGAGGGGTTGTGCTCCCCACGCTGGCCTTTCCTAGAGGGCACTCTGACCCTAGATTCAAAATAACGTGTGCTTTTCTTCAATTTAAAATTGAATTTCTACAGTGCTTTGTTACGGCTAACGTTCCCTCTTCATTTTCTTCTTGAAAACATGCTGAAACAAAACGACAATAATAATTATCCCTATATAAATTAGTACGTAAAGCTTTGGGGTCATGTTCTGTAACCATTGTCAGAGTTCTCAATTTCCTGGAACTTTTTTTTCCTCTCTTGTAAAATAGGAATAAATACCAACAGCTTAAGGTGTATGTGAGAGTAAATAAAATAATGTATGTTGAGCACATGGCATAATGAGTTTAATAAGCTTTAATGAGTGTAAATTTCCCTTGTGGATTCCTCCCCCGCATTCTGCCCCCCCTTTTGCATTTAGGATTTATAAAGTTGCATCAAGCCTAGATTTTTAGTAACTCCCTTTTAGATTTTTAGTAACTCCTTTCTATAATTGCTCAGTAAACCAATTTCCTTAGAGCTAGCAAAAAGTCAAAATAGAGAAAAAATATGTAGTTCTTTATTTTGTTTGGTTTTAATGAAGAGCACACAGTATTTTGAATATCAGGGGTTAAAAGAATTGTTATAGACTGGATATGGACATGTTGGAATGCTTTAAAAAATCGATTCTAGCTAATGGAGAGAATGTTTTTAAAGTGAACTATTGCTATTCCTTCAGTGAACCACATACAGCAAAAAAATTCAAGTAAACATGGAAGGAGAGGCAAGCTCTTGCTTATAGAATTAATGAGAATTGCAGTGATCCGCCATGGGGAATTAGAATTTGAAAAACCTTTTCCATGTGCATTATTCCTTTATGTCTAGAACCAGATAAGTAGACTCTAATTTTAAGTGTGCATTTATCCAAACCAGATGAATATGCAGGGCAGCACTGGATAAGAATGTCAAGCTTAATGTTAATATTTTTATTCTCTTTTATAATAGACATATAGTTGGCAAAAGCCACATGTCTGTGAGATCTCTAAAGACCACAGCTAACTCAGGAGAGACGTAGCCAGCTTCATCTCACATCAGCTGTGGAGATATGACCCAAGAGAGACATATCCCAGAATAAGCCCCTTGTCATTGTCCTGTATGATGTTTTTGATCAGCTGTTTTATCTTGAGTAGATTTATATTTTGTAAAATACAAAGTGATAGAGCAGAACAGCATGTGAGACTCAAAATCAGCAACCAAAGCTTTAAACTGTATGTGTATGTTTACAAACACACACACACACACGAAACACTACAGAAATATGGAATTTTTTTTAACTGGAAAAAAAGACCTCAGAAATCATAATCTGTCTCCCTAATTTTATAGATAAAGGGAACTAAGACTGAAAGAGTAGAATATATTACTGATAGAGCCAGGACCTAAATATGTTGGTTTATGTTCAAAGCAAAAAAAATCAAATATAAGAATTGTCTTTTTTTTTTTCACTTGTATCCTCCTAATTTATAAGTAAGTGAGATTCTGTTGACTTTGGGTCTTTAATAAATGAAAATGACTTGTATTTGATGTGTTTGAGTTTCAAAAATTTAGAATTAATTTCAGGACACTAGATCCCTCTGAAAAATACATTAATAATTATATTTAAAAATAAAACATATACTTTTGCAGCACAAACTGAGTCAGCATTCAATAGTTAGTGTATACTATATCCACATACAACCTGTTTTCCTTAATAGGCAGATAATGCACATGCTTACTGATGAGGCTTTATGAGCTGTGTATATTTCGTACATATTTTGCATGTGTTATAATAAAGTAAGTTACAAGTTACGTAACAGCAAATATATTCAAGACTATGTAGGAATGCAACAGATGCAAGTAGAAGATTTTTTTATTGATAAGTAAATTCTAATAATACAAGTCTTACCTCACTTTTAAGAATCATCATGATTTTCAACAGGGCATATTTATTATAAACCCTAAGCAGTCTTTCTGAAACCTGAAAAAGATTTGTGAAAACAGCCTGCAGTAAAAATCACACACGCTTCATAAAACACTACTTGATAGATATCACTTGCACCATTAAGAACTAAACGACAAAGGATGTAATTTCAGTTCTGGCATGCAATATTAATCGAAAGCCTTTAAAACATCTTGCTGATGGGAACTATGACAACGTGACATTGAAGAATTATGAGCTAAAGACATCTATCTTAATCAGATTTTCAAAGTAAATGCCATAAAACATAAAGTTGTTTCATTCATCTTTACATTTTCACATTTTGGTGGGAGCATCATTTTCTAGTGTGTTGCTTTAAGTGTGAAGAATACAAATTCAGTTCTTAAAAGTATGAGTTCAGTATACAGGATTGAAGCAAATTTTAGCCAGTTACCCTGCATACACAGGGAATTATTTCTGTAAGAATGTACATTCTTTCCATTTTTTACTCTAGTGAAACATTAGCCTAAGTAAACACTCTGAATGATATTAAGAGATAGTGTTGAAAAATAATTAGGTGTATATTAGGCTTTATAAATTTAGAAATGAAAATAGAATGTGTTTAAAGACCTCCCTGTAGAAAAAAAATTATCTTGTGGGCATACTCATACATAAAAATCTTCTTTGGCCAAAAAAAGTTTGGAAAAATTTTTTTATTGCTTTATTTGAATAAACGGGAAAAGTCTTTTATTTACATTAAAATAGCACTTCACAGTTTATAAAAATACTTTAATATACATTATCTCCTTTAGTCCTCATAGCACTTCTTTACAGGAGTGAATTTTACTACCATATTACAGATGGGGAATCAGAGAATTTGAAATTGATTATGAATATGAAATTGATTCACTCAAGTTATACAATTACTAAATTTTAGACAGGGAGCTTGAACCCAGGTGTTATGGACTGAATGTTTGTTTTCCCCAAAATGTATATGTTGAAGCCCTCACCCCCCCCCCCCCCCCAGCCATGTGACTATATTTGGAGATGGGAACTCTAGAGAAGTAATTAAGATTAAATGAGATCATAAGAGGGAGGCCTTGATTGGATAAGATTAGGGTCCTTATAAAAAGAGATACCAGCAAACTAGCTCCCTCTCCAGCTTGTGAGCACACAGAGGGATGGCAGCCATCTGTAAGCTGAGAAGAGAACCCTCACCGGAAACTGATTCTGCAGGACCTTCCTCTGGGACTTCCAGCCTCTAGAACTGTGAGAAAATAAATTTCTGTTGTTTAAGTCACCTAATCTATAGTAATTTGTTATGGCCGCCCGAGCAGACTAATACACCAGGTCTTTTTTACACTTTTCCACTGTAAATCCAATGCTCATTTACCTCTTCTATGGAAAAGTTTAATAAACTGGCACTAACATATGTGTAGACTCATGAAATAAAAGATCAGAAGATCTGTGAAAGAATATCTTACTCTTCTGCTTCTCTTTGAACCTCTGTTTTGAGAGAAAGGTTTCTCGTGGCAGTTAACATCCTGTAGAAAGACGCAGGATTCCAGCCTCAACAAATCTTACTCACTACTATTTTTAAAAGGCACAGCAAAGCCTTAGAAATTGCACATCATTAATCTCCCAGACAATAATAATAGTACCTCACATTTCTATAGTACTTTGCAGTTTACAGAGCACTTTCATATACATGATCTCATATTGATATTGGTTTTCATAATATGTCTCATATTTAGCATTCTTTTCACTGTGCCATTCTGCTTTCTGGTGGTGCTCAGTCATTGAAGCAACAGAAAAATGTGTATTGGGAAGAAGGTTTTATGCACACACGCAAAAGTTATATTGAAATTGTTAATGACAAAGACAGGTATGCGTATGTCATCTTAAACTAAAACTCTATTTCGCTTTTAATCAAAGAGCATCATTGCACGGTTTCCATTTAGCACATCACCCTCATTGCCCGTACCAAGAATGGGAAGGATGTAGTAGGTTCCACTGAAGTCTCTTGTATCTACATAATATTTAATGTTTGTGATAACACACATTTCTGCCTAGAGGCCATTATATGATTGGAAGGAAACTTTGAAAATTGGGTTCTATTTCCATGTAAGACATGTACAGATAATATGGACTCAAACTGCACATAATAAATGTAACATCAAATAATATGCTAGGGAAAAAATCAATGGCAGAGTTAATATTTTGGGGGAAACAATATCAGCAAGGTTGTGGGGTACTTTCTGTAGTTGCTGAAATATTTAAAATTTAAAAATCGGGAAAAGGTTCATATAAAGTAGGCTGAATCTCTTTTTCATAAAATTGATTGATTATAATTTTTAAAATGTACTATCATTGTCATAATTTTTAAAAAACAGGTCGGTTTTCTTTTTAAGTTTGAAAGTTGCACGCTGACTTTTTACATAGTTATTTTCGCAAACAATTTTAATATTGAACTCTGAAATAAATTTAAATTTGATAAAAAATGATTTTCACTATATGTACCTTAAGATGTTACTAGTTACAACATAAGGTAATATAGATTGTTTATTTTAATAATGAAAATATTATTCTTACTATTTATAACATAAGACAATATGGTAGGGTATTTATGACATGAGTTTATGGTAGAGGTTTCATAATATTTATATTTAAAGTAAAGTAATTTTTTACTAAATGTCCCTAAAATGTTTTATATTTGTAATGTAAAATAATAGGATGGTTTTTAAAAAATACTTTAAATTTTTAATATTTATAACATAAGCTAATATGTTTCAAGAAAATATTATGTATTACCTAAAATAAAGAGAATTTTAAAGCTAAAAGGCTTTATAATTCATTGCATTACCTCAGCCTAGCTCCCCACAGCTATTTTTTTTACAGGGGAGAGAAATTGAGGCTCGGAGGTTAAGTGGTTTGTGTGTGGTTATGTTTAGTTAGTTAAAGCAAGTGTTTAACCCTTTGTCTCCTGTTTCCTTTTCTAGTACTATTTCCTCCATACCAGACATATTCTTTGTGATAAGAGTATGTTATCTGAAAAGCACAGCAGATTCTGTGTTTTTTTGCAATATTTGCTTTGCTCTTATTCTTTATGAGCCACTTGTCACATAGTAGTAGCTGTTAGTTGCCTTCTAGCCTGTCTTTATCCATATTATAAATATGTACTTTATTTATATCGTGTCATATATTCCATTGAAAGTCAATAAAATATAATTGCACTAAAATCAAATGCTCATAAGGTAATGAGAGAGGAGAGAAGTGTTTATTGATTGTATGTCAGCAATTCTTCATTGTCAAGATTGGGACAGCTTCTTCCTTTTTTTGCTTACACTCTCGGGTAAAATATTTTAAAATGGGTAGAAGAATATCCTGAAGCATATAGTGAGACAATTTAAAGGTATTTTTTATCCAGTTTTCTGTGCTTGTATAATTGATCAGTTTTACCTATGTTTCTGTAAGAAATGATTATGCAAAACTCAGAATTCCATAGAGGATCATGTCTGTGGCATTTCTAGTGTTAACTACATTAAAAGATGAACTGCTTTAACAAGCAATTTACATTTGTTTCCACTCACTGAAATTGGTTAGGGTGCTTGACATTTTAGATAACTGTATACTTTTAGTAGTTAAAGAATATCTTAGAATCCATAGGAGCCAGAATATCTTCAAAGAGAAGTTACTGCCATTCAAGAGAAGTTACCTTTTAAATAAGACAACCAAAAAAGCTGTTATCGTGTAACAAAAAAGAGAGCAGCAGGGATAATTCTTATGAAATGAGACAGAGATGAGTAACTTGGTGTTCTGTATAGTTTGACAGCCATAAGCATGGTATTAGGAACTTTAGAGAAAGCTGGATAAGTAGCTCTAAAGAAAACTCGATTCTTGCCTTCTGGAACTCTTACTAGATGTATATTGAGCTTTCTCATTCTATCTTTTTTGTCTTTATCTTTTGTCTCTTTTATATTTAAGCACTCTTGCTCTTTCTGCTGTCATCTGAGTGATTTTCCCAGATCTCTTTTCCAATCCACTGGTACTCCCTACAATTGTGTCTAATATACTGTGTAAACCATCCAAAATGTTTCTAATTTCAATGACTGCATTTTTCTTATTTATATACATTCTACTTTTTTTAAACAGCCTCTTCTTTTTTCATGGTGTCTGATTTCTATGTTTTTAATTTCTAGTAAGTCTTTAATCGTTTTAAACATACTTATAGTTTTATCTGATGGTTATATTATCTGAAGTTTTTGGGGAGATAAAGTCCCACTGTTTATTTTGTCTGTAGATGTTAGCTGACGTGGATTGTTCCCTCTTAAATTTTGTAATTTTAGACTGTAAATTCATTGAAAGTAGGGTTTCATCTATGGAAATCCTATGTGATGTTGGTTGAGACCATATTCTTCTCAAGAAGTTTGCATTTGCTGCTGCTGGGTGCCTCAGGGGGGAGCATTGCTGACCCAGGACCACTTTTAATATTAATTTCTTGGCTTGGTGTTCCAGGACTGCATTGATAGTATAAGTTTCAACCTCATACTTCAACCACAGGGAAGCCCAGGCCAGTGTTTAAATTTTTCAGGAGTTGTTTTCTTCCCCATCCAGGGCTTAAAACAGCACAGCACGATTCCTCATTGTTCCCTTTGCAATGAGAAGTCTTTTGAAGTCTACTCGTAGGCTGAGAGTGTGGCACTTCCAGGATCTGGGCCATATGTAGGGATCTCAGTAAAAACGGAGGCATTATCTCCTGACTTTTCTTGTACAGCAAAATGATTACAGAGACTGGCAAATCTCCTCAGGGAACTACAGTGTCAGCTCACATGCTCTCAACATTTTTTCTCTCCCCTTTGTTTCTGGCCCATCCGTTCTTTTCAGTTCAGATATATTAACATAAAGTGTAAGTTCCACTGGTGGGCTGAGATTGTTGGCTGTTCTGTTCACTGCTGTATCCTCAGTGCCTGGAACAGAGCCTGGCAAGAGTTAGACAGTCGATAGATATACTAAATGAATTAATCCAAAAGGTATTTATTATATTTTACCCAGGGATTCTGGATATTTTATAGAAAGGGAGCTGACCGATAATCTAGGTTGCCACATTGCTTGAAATAGAAAGCACAGTAGACTCTCAAAGAAAAAAGAATGCAAAGATTTAAAGATTCATACCTTGATGATTTCTTCTAATATTTCAAAGAATGACCTTAAAGACATTAAACCAAATTCTCACTAACTCAGTAAGTGCGGTAAATCAGTTCATCCGTGCTCACTTAAATAATACCCTCTGGGCAGTACAAGTCTTCCTTTTACATCTTCCCATTTATCTCTAAGGTTTTCCATACCCAGACGTCTTTATGTAAATAGCCTTACAATCAATTGTCTGATGACGAATTGATAAGAGCAGTATTATTTACTTATATACTATGTTATGATTTTTAAAAGCAAATTTTTTGTTTTCATTTGATTTGCATTCAACTGTCTGAAATGTTTAAGTGACAGACAATTTGTGGTTAGAATTTTTACACAGTGCCATATTTTAACTAGAGGCTTACAGAGGTGTATAAATGGACAATTCACTTCCAAACACTTGGCTTGTGTGAGAACCATTGGGTAAAATAACTTAAGGAACATGTTTATGTGAAAATGATTTTCTAAGTGAGACGAGGTCTTTCTTTTACAATTTCCATTATACCATTTTAAGTGGTCATCTTAATAATATAGTGTTTGGGGGGGCAGGTGGGAAAAGAGAGAAGAAAGTACCCTAAATATGTAAATATATTTGCTCTAATATGAGCTCTGCAAAGTTGTGGTAGGACTAAAAACATGTATTTCCTTAACTCAAATATTCTCCATTTATAAGGAAAATTCTTGCCAGTTAATTTTTTTCTTCATGGGGAAGTAATGACAACTAATTGTCTGCAATCTATGAGATTTTCTGAGCAAACGAAACATGTTCATATATAACTTCCTATTTTCAGGGTCATAAAAAGTTTATAATACACCTTTCCTAATAGCTCCTGAAATGTAGACAGATGAGGAGGCATTGTGGCCCAAATTTACCATTAGAAGATCAAGAGAATGCGATTTCCAAAAGGCCACTGAGTTAGTTAATAAGGGGACAGAAGATGAAACTAAGTCCAAGAATTTGATTGGGATTTTCAAACTGAAAAGCTAAGTATGATTTGGTCTTTGTTCTGAGAGCATTCACTCCAAGCTCTAGTCACTGTAGTTAAAACAAATATGCTAATAAAATACACAACAACAAAAAGAGCTTTATATGCTTTCTTTTGGTGACCTCTTGTAAGAAAGACATCAGTTTTGAAGAAAACTTGTTTTCTTTGAGACAGGTAGGAGAAGGTAAAGATATAGCCAGGCACTGAAGTGAGAATGAATAAAGTTTGTGATAGAGAAACGTCACTGTCTTTGCTAATCACCAGTGAGGGGGCTTGGCTCCTTCTAAATGTTTGTCTAGTCCAACATGGTCTATGTAACATGTCGTAAACTGTTAGAGAGCCAGAACCGGAGTTTGTTGGTTTATCTAGCTTGGTGTTGTTAGTATTTAAGAGGATGCAAGACATAGGCAGATGAATGATGAATCCTCGTAGGAGTTTTAGGTAACAGTGCTTCTTGGAGTTCTCTAGCAGTTTGGTTAAGTTAAAAATGTTTCAGTGCTTTTGTGTTTCTCTCTCTGTGTGTCTCATCCTCTCCCTCTGTCTCTTTCCTCTCCTCCTTTGGTAAAGTCAAAAATGTTTCTGCTCTGGGCCATCCTGGTGGCATAGTGGTTAAGTTCATACGCTCCGCTTGGGTGGCCTGGGGTTTGCAGGCACAGATCCAAGGTGCAGACCTACACACTGCTTGTCAAGCCATGCTGCGGCAGCACCCCACGTACTAAATGGAAGAAGATTGGCACAGATGTTAGCTCAGGGACGATCTTCCTCATCAAAAAGAAAAAAAAAGTTTGTGTTCTTTTGTGTTTCTCTCTCTTTCTCATCCTCTCCTTCTGCCTCTTTCCTCTTTCCCCCTCCCACTTTCCCTCCAGCGTCTTCTCTTGATCCCTCCCCCTACCATTTGTCTTTTGTCTCAGACTTTACTCAAATTGCAAACAATTATTTTAACGCTGCACAGTTGTCAACCCCTAGCTTCTATCTGCCTTCCAAATTAGAGTATTTCTTCCCTGGGGAAGTTTGCAGCCAGTCCACAACTGAGATCCAGGGAAGGAAGAGGACAGAATAGTGAAGGAAGTGGGTGGGACAAAGCAGTCAGAGTAGCTGTGGGGGGCTCCCTGCTCAAAGCCAGTGCCAGCCCCATTCTCCTCCTCACCTCTCATCTCACAGGCTCCTTTCAATTCCTCCCACCTGAACAGAGACACACACACAAATGTAGACGTACACTCCACAAAGATATTTTTATCTCCCAGCAGGTATTATTTTCTCTCCCAGCTTTCCTGTTGGAAAGTCCATTTCCACTCTGCTCCCCGAAGACCACAGCTCAAGACTGTAAACTAGAGAAAAGCTGGAGCTGAATCCCACAGAGCAATCTGGAAGCTGCCAGGAGTGGCTTTTAATTAAAAAAATAATAATTCAAACCAGCAAATATGCCCAGATATGTTCAAAACACGTGTTCCTTTTTTTTTTTAATTCTTGACATGATTCTGTGGTCTTACTAAAGATGGGAAAAAGACTCAACCTGACTTCCTGACTATAAGATCAAATTCCCTCTTCCATGGGAACTAGCAAGACATTAGTTTATTTTTGATTCCTATGATGTTTCTGATTCTTATTTCTCACCTGATAAAGGAAGAACATTTCCTCTTCAGACATATTTGATTATGTGTTCTTACGTCTCGTGATAATGGTATTAGTTGCTGGCAAGGCTCTTCAATTACTTTGTTTTTCCTTGTGATCTTCTGCCCTGAAGGGAGTTGTTTCTGTCTACCATTAATAAGTAACCATTTAGCACTTACTGTACATCAGGCACTATATCTTTTAGATCCTTTAAATAAGCACATAAAATAAATGAAGCTCAGAGAGAGACGAAACTTATTCAAGAAAATATCCCAGTGAAAAATAAATATCCCATGAAAAATAAATATCTCGTGTTTATTGTCATTTGTCTCTATGTTGCCTTTCACCTCACTGATTGATCCCAGCAGAGTTGCACGCCAGGAAAAGTCATCAGAAGTTTCTCTTCTGCCCCAGGCAGAGCTCAATCAATATGCCTTACATTTGCTTGGAATTGGGGTTTTATAAGTTGCTTAAACTGCTGTCTACCCTGTGCTTCTGTGGCTCTTAACCCTTTCCTGGTCTAATAGTCAGTACTCCTTAGTCAATGTATGTCATGATCCAAGTTATGACCCCATGCTAATAGGTTTAATGTGACAGATTTACATGACACTCTTGAAGAGATTGGTGGCGAAGGACTGAGCAAAAGGAATAAAATCTTTTTTATCTAATATTTATTAGTAATATAATGTTCATTTTAAAAAATATTTGCTATAATTTTTGTTCGATTTATCAAATGAAAGCAAGCAACTATTAGGCTGTCATGAAACTTATATGAGCAGTAGGAACTTGAAAAAAGAAAGACATGAAGGAATGAACTGAGTAAAGATTCTGTTTGGGTGTAATACATAATTTCTAGTAAGCATGGTGCCAAGAATTTTAGTTTTTTTAAAAAAGTTGGGAAGAATATTTTGAAAAAAATAACTTGCACCTTTTCTAAAATACCTAATTGGGAGCATTTCTAATCATCAGCTTTAAAATACAAGGAAAATATACTGTGTTTGGTAAGCTATGATATGTATTTTATATATTGTTTCCTATCTTGTATGTTTATATTTTATGTATTCTTATGTATTTTACATAATCTTTCCGCTATTTACACATCTTAAAAGGTAGATTTTAAATATAGGAACATCTGTTCTAGTCCCAAAGAAATATTCCTAAAAACCAGTTTCTGGGGTGAGTGACATGGTACCCTTCCTGGATGAGATGACCCCCCAAGGTGCTATTATTGCATAAATGTCACCAATCATTCAGCACATTTTTAGGAGTCTTTGAAGTACAAGCTTACTGAAGGCACAGAAAAATCCAAAGAAATTTAAGTTAGAGTCCCTGCCTTTCAGGATCTAAGAATTTAGTTGGGGAAATAAGACATGTTTGCAAATTGCCCTGCAATTAAAGGCAGTATGGGTGGGCTCCACTTTTTACCACTTCAACACTCTCTTCGTTGAATTCTTCATAAATAGTCGTTCATTCAACATTCATTGAGTATCCTTGTGTGGCCCTTAGGGGTTCAAAGGTGAATTAGACACGAACCCTCCCCATAGAGAGTCTATCAGGGAACATGAGACCTATAAAATTAGTTGTAACACAGAGGGAAAAATGAAAAGAGCCATGAAAAAGGAACAGATAAAATACTCTAAGGAGACTCAGAGAAGAAATAACTGATTTCTACTTGAAGAAAACAGAAGAGATGTCATCTATCTTAGAGCTTGAAATCCATAGGATTTGGATACAGAAAGATGGAGGAAAACGTCTTTCCGGGTAGAAGCAGCTGTGCGTAAATGGAAAGGTGTGGGGATGTAGCAAGCTGTAGAACTCACCTTTAGTGTTTAATAGGCAGCAGGAAGCCATTTGGAGTTTTCCAGGAGTAAAACGACATGTTCAGAGCCACGTTTGGGGAACGTTAAACCTGGTGACTCTGTGAAGTCTAATTGTCCTGTCTATAACTCAGTCATTACATCCAGAACTTTTTCTCAAGTCTATGCAAAGCCTGAATCAATGGATTAGCGTAAACAAAGGGTACAGTTGAAATTTTGGTTGTTTTTGTGTGGATCTGCCCACCTGTGTTAGACTCTAAGAGCTAGTCTCCAAGCCTAGACTCTGTTCTCTCTGTCCTTGTGTCCATTTTGCACCTGGGTCATGAAACTTTCCCCAGATATTCAGTTGTTCTTTCCACGAGGACTTAAAAGAGAATTTCTCTCTATTCTCAATACCAGTTATACTTTTCTTAAGCAAACTTTTTGATCTTAAAAACACTCCAAATCATGTAACAAATCATGTTTCCCTCTTTGTGTTGGAAACTAGATAAGCTGGAGCCAGATTTGTGTCCTATTTTTAAAATGTAGGGAGTACACATCAGGCATTTTTTCCACTCACCTCATATCTGGTTTTATCTTAT
Source organism: Equus asinus (assembly GCF_041296235.1). NCBI lineage: Eukaryota > Metazoa > Chordata > Mammalia > Perissodactyla > Equidae > Equus > Equus asinus. The sequence goes on along the minus strand of NC_091816.1, from coordinate 26,151,401 downwards.
CTTTCTTCCTTTCAGTTTTCTTTTATTGTATCTTCTTTTCTTGCTATGCTTAATTTTACCATATCTCATTACACTTTTATACTTATTCTATCTTGAATAAGTTGATATAGATAAATACATACTCCAACTACTCCTTACATCCCATGAGCCCGATTTTCTAGAACTCGCGTTGACCTCCAGCTGAATCCTGCATTTTGCTTCTCTTTGTGGTCTGCTGCAGAATTTAAGTTTCTGGGCATCCATCCCATCTCACTCAGACTCTGCACTTATTCTGTTCCATCAAATTTTAGATCGAGCCTAGCTTTCATCATCTGGATTTGTTTTGTTGCTAACCCTCCTGCTTGTGTAGTCAAATCAAAAGAGGTCCCAGCAGACAGAACACACTGTGCAGAAATAACCTGGAAGGATAACTGGAAAAAGCCTAGATTTTTGCATGATGTCTTGTCCATTGTAAGTTCTCAATAAATACTTGCTAAATGGATGAGTGAACCTAGAGAAAGCCACAGCAGCACTAAATTATTTTTGAAGCCTTAAAGGGCAGTTTTTTCCCCACTGTTTATGTTTTGATTTAAGCCTAAGAACCTTAAATTCAATATATGGAAATATATGATGATAAGAGATCTTAGAATCATTTAATTTTCAATAACAATCTTAATATCCATAATGCTTTACCATTTACCCAATGCTTTCAGCTGTTATTGACTTAGTGTATCCTTGGAACACAGAGGCTTGACAAATGTTTGTGGGATGAATGACTAAGTACATGCGTAAATGAATGAATGAGTGCATTTCATTGAATTCTTAGATTGCACTAATACATAGATGATGCAGTATTATTTCCCACATTACAGATGATAAAACTGAGGCTCACTATCATGATGCCTGACAGAGTTAGGAATTAAATTGGGTGTTCTGACTTCTGCTATACTGCTCTTTCCTCTCCACAGTGTAATATCTAATATATTATTTATTCTCTACAGTATATGTATAATATAATACCATTCTTTCATGGACCCATGCTCAAAAACATGGAGTCATCTGATCCATCCCTCTACTTCTATTTAGGCACAATCTTAATACTTTCCCTTTGAAATGTTTTTCTCTTTGTTTCCATTCCATTGACGTCAACCTACTCTAGGTCCTCTAAGTGTAGCTTGTTATATCATCCTGTAAGCAGCTTCTTGAAATATTCCGTAAAGACATCCATAGAGATTCTAATCATATGCACTGATGCTGGGGAAGACAAAGCTAATTAATTATATGACACCCAAATAATAAATCGTCCATGAATTTTAAACTGTTTCTTTTTTCTAGCACAATTAAAACTATATATACTGTTTTAACCCTGCCATTCCCTCAAAGACTAATTTCAATTTAACTGAGATTTAGATACTCATAATTTTTCAGGAGCACCAACGCAATGGACCAAGCAAGATTTCTGTAGTTTCTAGTTTGGGGATCTTCAGGAATAGAGACTTCTTTAAGCAGCTTTATTTCATATATTTAGGTGCTGTCTCTGTACCTCATTTCAAGAGTGAGAAATTGTTAGTTGTCAAATGATATGATATGGATTATTACAGACCATTAGCGATATGCAGTAATTACTGATATTATATGCTATGGGAGGAGTTACTTAATTGTTGTACCCTGTAAAGACATTTGATAATATATATTCAAACTATTACATATCATGTATTCATTTCATGCAACCAGATTACATGCTAGACTATATTATTTGGCTTAATAATCACCGCTGGAGTTCACATTGTAGATGAAAGATAGTCCCTGTGTTTCCTATTCTCTTTTAATATGTGCATTTGTATTAATAGCATGATTTAATACATCACTTTAAAATTATATTGCACTTCGAACTGCATTTAGTCAAAAATTGACATCTTATGTGTGTGGAACCATAATAAGTTTAGCATTAAATTAAGGAGTCATCCCTCTGTTTGCTAAAATGTAGTATTTGTGAATTCTAGCATGTCCAAAGCTAGGTAATGAGATTGAAAAGTCGGTCTCAGATGTTACATTAATTTGTGAATTTTAACTTATGACTTATTAGCTTTAGGGAATTTTTCCATGATTACAGCCTAGCATCGTGTTTATATTTTGAAGTTGCTGAATCCCTTATGATTCTGGTTTAGAACACAATATTTCTACCACTGACATCGTGGCATGAGTCGCTCTGGTCATCTATGACTTACTGCAAAATGTAGTTATACTGCATACTACTGTGAAATTGGAAAATCTGTTCTGTGTGTGTTCTAATGGATGTAACGGTCATTAAGTATATGAGTCTTCTGACGTTGTAATCAGATGTGACTCAGTCTGTTAAATATCCATGAAACAACATCTGCTTCACAGAGTGACCTTCTGCTAAAGAATACTTAGCGTCTATTAGAGGATCATAGTGCAGATCTGCCTTATTTGAAATGCACTAAACTAGTCTACTGCTGTTTAGCAACTAGCTTGTAATAATTTATTGCAGTTAAATAAAGCTTAAAAAAACTCCATTAAATAATTATAGGGATTATATGCATTTCGAAAACCTTCGTGTTCTACCGAAATTACCCATTTAATTTCAGGGTTGGTTTGTTAAAAAAAGCTGAAATCTAAAGGCACATTAGGGGAGCTGTCAGATGCTGTTTTCTGTAGGTGTTAATAAAACCAGATGAAAAAAAAATCTGAAACAAATTAAAACCAAAAGCAATTTTACCATCTGTTGTATATTAATTAGAACTTTGTGTGTCAAGGGTAAACTTGCTCTTAGAGAATGTCACCGAACACTCGCTTAATAGAATAATATGCAAATGTATTAGGTTATGGATTTATATGCAGTTTTTAATTCTAATTTATCTACAGTGAATCCCCAGGAAATTGGTAGTGTGTATAGATATGTATGTACACATATGTGTGTATATATATATATGTATAAAATGTTTTCTTTTCTTTTTTCAGAGCAACCTGCAAACAACCAAGGCCAGTCCACCTTGCAGCCTTTGCCACCTTCCCATAAGCAGCACTCTGCACAGCATCATCCATCCATCACTTCTCTCAATAGAAACTCTCTGACCAATAGAAGGAACCAGAGTCCGGCCCCGCCGGCTGCTTTGCCCGCCGAGCTGCAAACCACACCCGAGTCCGTCCAGCTGCAGGACAGCTGGGTCCTTGGCAGTAATGTACCACTGGAAAGCAGGTAACGCCTATGTATGAGACTGTAAGGTCCTTTGATTGTTAGGACCACAGAACGTACCTGCACAGAAGATGCATATTCTACCGTAGTCAACAAACCATGTTTTTTTAACATCTAAAATTGAAAGATAAACTAGTCCAACCCTTTTCTCACTAAGAGAAGTTTATCATACTCATATACTCTGTGTTTTGTCTTCTCTAAGAGCAGTTCCAGGTTATTGCTACTTTTTTAATTGGTGGGGCAATGAAGTTGCCCATCCTTTTCGCACATTTCCTAGCCTACAAGAGATGAGAATGAATGGCTTCAGTGAAAATTTTCCTTACTGCTGTTTTTTTCCTGTTGTCTACAAATTGTTAGGCATGTGGAGAAAAGGATGGAGATGTAAAATGTGATTCCCTGTCCCGTGGTTCAATGAACATATTTAGCATCTGCTTGGTCCTAGACATCAACTGCTTTCACAAATGACATTTTGTCCATTACATCATAAAATCGTAGTGGACTCCCAAGTGTGGTACTTCAGCCCAAGTCAGATGACCATTTGTTAAAGATATTTTAGTTTCTTGTAATATGAGGGAGGAGGGACCTACTCTCTGAAGTTCCTTCTAGCATTATTTCTCAAGACATTCCATTCACTCTCAGACAATTCTATTAGGAAATTTTTCCTTACAATGAATTTAAATCTCCGTTCCTGAAACTTCCATCCTCTAGCTGTAATCCTGCAACTGGTAATATGTAACAGTGTAAAATAATTTCACCCCGTTTCTACATGATGGCCCATGGGCTTCTCTCGGTCTTCTCTTCCAGAGGCCTCACCAGCTTAATGCTCTTTCTCTGTACACCTGCTGGTGTTGCAATGAGGTTCTTAAATTATGACTTCTAACACAGGCTGGCCCACAGGTGGCAACCTGTTCATACAAAAGTATAGATCAAGAAGAGCTGTTTTGAGCTCATCCATTTCATTTTTAAATGTCTCCAGGTACAAAAAAGTTTACCTCCTCTATTTGGGCAGAACCTCACCAGTCAACGTCTCCTTTGTATCATGTCTTGCACAAGCAAAGATTATGGTGTCCTACCGCATTGGTCTCCTATTGGCAGCCTTGCAGCAAAGTTCCCCTAACATTCCTTTTAGTATTTATTTCTTCCCTGCCCTGAACTTCCATTAGGCTCAGAGAAAAAAATCATCACCACGTGTAAAAGCCAGAAAATAGAAGATTCTGGACCTCTGAGAGACTGTCCCCCAAAATGCCCTGCGCTGTAGAGCCGCTGGCTAATGCTAGCATTTAAATTAGCTTCTGGGTCTCACAATGAAAAATTGCTGTTTTTTTAAACCAGTTCTGCCCTGAGGATGAGCTAGCAGGAGTCCTCACAGTTAGTTGTCAACAATAAAAATCTTCCTGTCTTGTCTTTTCTCTTGACCTAAGGACAAGATTCCAAAGAACTCTTGTCTTTTTATCTGTAGTGTCAGCCAAGAGTAGTTGAGTTTTATTGTTTATTTTGTATTATTGAAGATAGGAAGTACACGAGGAGTAGGCAAACAGCACATTTCTTCACTTAAGACAAAGAGTCGTGTACACAGATCTTTTTCCCTAAGGTTATTAGCACAGAGCTAAATTTACCCAGTGTAATTAATTAGCACACACTGAACAACTAATCAACACTGATTTACTATTGTCATTTGGAAAAATTTTATTAGGAAAAAAGTAATTTTCCAGTTGAGTCATCAGATTGAATATGGATAATTGCATTGTAGTTGACAATAATTGTTTTGACAGATATTTATGAAATGTGTCAAGTTGAGTCATCAGAAACGTGTTTAATTTTAAGGATGTTGTAAAGCACCAAAGCTTGAAAAACTGTGAGTGTCAATAGGAGAGTTGGTATTCCTTGAAGCTGTGTCTTATAGTATTGATTTGCAATCATTTTGGGGAAAAATGTGTTCTTTTCATTCCTCATATTGTGCTAATGAATTTCGGTTGCTGGGAAGTTAGAAAGGAAAGTAGCTGTTTGAGGACAACTCATTGTAGCTATATGTGAAATTGTAGCTGCTTTCTCTATATTCAGACCATGTAAGAAATCACTCTCAGGGCGATTTCAAAGCAATCCTGTTTGAAATTCTATTTCAAAGTGGTGCCATTAGTGAACCGTCAATGGAATTACATTTTATAGTTTTATGAATTGATGTGGGAAGAAAATCTACCAGTTGATATTATCTCACATTTATATAAAAAATAATCTAAAAGATGTATATCATGCTAAAAAATTTTAATCTGTAGTATAGTTTTGTTATTTTCTCATTTTCCAACGTTCACATCTTGTAATAGTGCTAATCAAAAGAGCAAGTGGCATTTCAACTTGCAGGTACCTGGTGAATCAGCCTAGGCAGCGAAGTGACAGTCTCACACTGGACGGGCACAGTACTGCTGTGGTTTCTTTAATAGTCTCACTTGGCTGGAGCTCTCAAGGTGAAGAACCAGTCTTATTTATCATTGATTTTTCCTTTTTTAGTTAAGGCTCCCTATTGAGTATGATTCTCAGGCTCAGCTTCAGCTATATTAACAACTTTATCCAGACTTTGTGTCTGCCTTTAACTAGTTTTTCATCTAGTGTGTACTTTCATCTTTGCCAATTATTTCTATTTATACATATACGCCTTTTACCAAGGCTCACTTTTCTGAAGCTGCCGTTTAAGGAGGATGCGCTATAAAGTATGAAATTCAGTTATGTGTAGATAAGAATCGCTATTTCTTTCTCTTTGTCTCCTCCCCTCTTCTCGTTTCAGCGTATATTGATATAGTTGGTTACAATTTGGCACGTAATAACCCATGAAAATCTCAGTAATTTGTAGACTTATGGTTTATGTGAATTGGCAGAGAAGACATAAAAGGTTTTCTACCTTGTCCTGTTTCAGTGTACTTTCATGTTGATTTATTAAAAAGCTTCTTTTTTTTTTTTCGCCAGCAGTTTCTTGCTTTCATAAAAATGTTTATTTCCTTTCTCTAATGAATTTAACATTTGCTGCTGCTGGAGACAATCAATATTATTGTGTACTGTATGTTTCTACTCAGTAAATAGAGCAGTTCTGGTCTATAATCTCGAGTTTCAGATCTGGAGCCACATCAAGATCCAAATAAGCGTTTGCAGTTTATATTCTTATCTCATCATCTCCTATAAATAACAATCCGTGCCTAGATACAATACCAATACTTGCCTAGAGTTTTCCTTAAAATTCCGTTTCTTTGAGCTCACTATTTCGTATACTTTGTATTCACTTTTAGGGCGTTTGATAGCCTGTAGCTCATCTTTTGTTTATTTTATACTTCAGCTGCTTCAGTGCATAATAATAGCTGCTGCCAGAATATAGAGCAGCTGAGGCAAAGCTTAGACTTGACCCATTAAGGCGGCAGCACTTAAAGGTGTGGAACGGGCACTCATGGAGAAGCCCTGACCTTCAGGATTGTAAAGTTAACCGCCTGCAAGTTCCTCATTTATATATGTGAATTAAGCAGCTTAGTAGTTACCTATTAGATGTTAACCAAATGGTTCATTTGTAGCCATTTAATAAAAGATTTATTAAAGTCTGGTTTTATTATGAAGTCCACTCTGGCATTGATAGTTCATTAGTTATGTTCCCGTAGCTTTTTACCTTGTAGTTCAGTAATGCTTTGCTAATTATTAATGTATGACATTGCATATTAAATTACCTCTTTATTATTGCGTTTTTAATTTAAATATCGAGACATCCTGGGCTGCTTTAATGGGAGATCAATTCTGCATCTTTAAAAAAATAAAATACGTAGGCAGAAGTATTATTTACTAATCTAAGGTATTCTTCTTTTCTTCCCCCTCTTTTGTCTTCACTCTAAATGGTTCCAGGGAAAGGCAAGACAATCATCTGAGCATCGGATCTAAGTCAGCCTTGCCTATTAGAAGTCTAGGCAACAGCCTACACATTGCGGCCTTATAGTACCAGGGAAAAGCTTTCCCGGTTGAAAAACTGTACCTCCGCCTGCGTGCTGATAACCAACTACCTTTAGAAAGGTAGTAAGTAGTAAGATCCTCCATAATTAAAGATAGAGCTTTAAGTAAAATATCCCTGGGAAGGTAATCTATTGTCTTAAGTTTACTGACTGGTGCCATATCCTTTCATTAAAGGTAATTTGGGGAGATCCACAGGCAGCTGTGGGGAAAGAGAATATCACAGAATATGGGAAAGAGATGCAGAAATGAAGAAGCTAAGGTTACTGAATACAAACTTCAAAATTGGATCTGGGCTTAGGCTAAGAAATTCTTAATTAATTTTTGAGAGTCTCGCCATCTCCATTTGTTAAAAACAAACGACAACAAAAAAAACCCTGGTAAATTCATCTAAGATTACATAGTAATGAATAGTAAAAATCAATTGGAATCTAGATCTCTTGAAATATTTCACCTTTAATAACTTATGGTATTTCTTAAAAGGCCTGTGCTGGCATATCTGTGCATTTGTAAGAATAAGAGGAAGAGGGACATGTAAGGATTTGCCAGGAGGTGTTTATGTTTAAGGCTCATTTCAATTTGAGGCTTAAAAACTTTGGCTCAGTGAAAGGAGGATAATGGAGGAAGCTATTGTGATCCTAATTCAGTGCCTACACTCTATGATGACTATGCAATTTATCATCAAACTGGGACAATTTGAGCGAGAAAGGGGAATATGAAGAGTTACTCTGGAATTGCAGGCATAAATCGAGGCTGTCCTGAGCTAACAGGGACATATGGTTACCCTACTAAGTTTTATTCCCAAGAGTAAAGTTGCTTTTAAGTTATCTTATACATAAAATGTATAATAAGATAGAGATGAAGTGAGGGGCCAGCCTGGTGGCACAGTGGTTAAGTGCACACATTCCACTTTGGCAGCCCGGGGTTCGCCAGTTCGGATCCCAGGTACGGACCTACACACTGCTTAGCAAGCAATGCTGTGGTAGGCGTCCCACATATAAAATAGAGAAAGATGGGCACGGATGTTAGCTCAGGGCCGGCCTTCCTCCGCAAAAAGAGGAGGATTGGTGCTAGATGTTAGCTCAGGGCTAATCTTCCTTAAAGAAAAAGAAAAACGGTAGAGATGAAGTGAGAGAGGCAGTGGAAAAGCTGCCATTGGTTGAATACAGATATGACTATCAGCTTGAACATTTCTAGTTTCTATTGCCAACTTGTAGCAAATATTTAATCTTTTGTCAACCCCATCACAGAAAAAGCTTCTGTTGGCCACCAAAATACATAACTCCTAAAATAATACATAAAATATTTGTCTTTATTTTCTTCTCATAACATCAAGAGAGGAACATATATTGAATGAAGTCTTTTTCAAGAAGTTCAAATTTAATTTTTTTTGTGTGTGATTTTTTCTTTATTAATGTTATGATAGATTACAACCTTGTGAGATTTCAGTTGTACATTTTTCAAATTTAATTTTTTAAGTGTAAAATGTTAGATATCAAGGTAAATCATGTATTCACTAAAAATGTAAAACAAAGATAAAATTTGGTCCTGAATTTACTCAAAGAATGAATATCCATGTGTCTCCAGCAGCATTATAATTTGGGTTCCAAAACCATTCTCTTACACTGTAACAGAGAGCTCATTCTAAAGTACAAGATAAAGATTCAAAGATGATTACGAAGATAAGTGAAAGCAAAAGCATGATTTTTTAATATGAGATTATTATTAACCAGTTGTAATGCTACAGTCTCCATTTGGTTGTTTAGCAGGCATCATGCCATTAATTAAAATGAGAAAGTGGCCTGTGGACTGATAGCTCCAAAAGGAAGGTCATTAAGTCAATATTGGAAGATATTCCTGAGTAAAACCTAGTGGCTCTAGCGGGGATACAAACACAGTTTAGCATCATGAGACGAGCATGCGCTTTGCAGTCAGATAGACCTGGTTTTTAACCCTGGCTCCATCATTTAACTATCTATGTAGTCATCTGCAAATTATTTAAACCTGAGGTCCATTCCAATGCAATAATAGTACCTACTCAACATAGTGCTGTATTAAATGAAATATTGTAAATAAAGCACCTAGCACATGATATGCGCTCCAGAAATATTTTTTAAATTATGATCGAGTAATAATAACAACCATTGCATAGATAAAATAACCTCGTTGGTTAACAGTTGAACAAATGTCTTTTATCATTTAGTAGCTCTCTTCTCTCCAGTAGATAGGGAAAATATTTGTCTTAACTGGAATTTTTATGTCTAATTTATCTTTATGTGTTAGGTAGGCCAAGCCTACACCATAATTTTACCGGAATAAAATCTCTTCGTTTTTTCACTATTCCTGTCATTCAACAAAAAGTAGGCAAATTTTTGCAGATAGGAATCCCAAGCCTGTTAATTTTGTTCTTGAGAAGAAAAAAGAAATCTTCAAATTATAATGAAAGGCAACTATTCATATCCTTGAAACATTTAATTAACTAAAGTATTAAATGTTTGGAATGAATGAGTAAAAGCCTTGATAGATGCATTGTCTCCACATCAGTCAGAAGTTAGACCCCAGTTTTATTTAAGGTGTTTAAAGCCTTAGGTGTCTTTTGAGCCTGATGAAGGCACTGTGCAATAGAGTAGGAGTGTTATTTTGTTTAATTGACGTGAACTAGTTTCTTTTTAATAGCAATTAAGACACCAAGAAAGTGTGCATTAATCATTTGCTTAAATGATTTTGGAGAGCATAATTCCAACAAATTGCAAATACCAGATACTCTGATAATGTTTGGTTTTGGATAACCAGCAATCTGTATAAAATATTCATATATGGTAACCTTAATTTCCATAGTACCTAGGGAAATGAATTCTTAATTACTTCTAACACACTTCTAGTCACTTCGCTGAACAGGATCAAAGTAAAAGGTCATTTATGCCGTTACTCTGGTCATAGCTAATGACTGTGCTTTCATCATTATCTTTTTCTGAATATGACTGTTCATTTTGAGGCATCCCTCTTCCTCTTCCTCAGCGACTGCTTTGTGAGGTCTTTCTTTTATTCTTTTGCTCTTCATTAATATTGTCGTTGAAAATGCGTTTTAGTCCTCTTTCCTTGAGAAGTGCGTGTGCGAGTTTGTGTGTATGAGTTCTACTTAACGTCGTTACTACATGGTGGTTTTATCTCGTCCTAGAATTAATTTTTGTCCAATTTTAAAACTGTATGCTTTTCTCTAAAATTTCATCCTCTGGTTTATCACCAATTAATATATACCCCTCAAAGATATTTGCTTATCTTTTCCTGTGTTTCTTCATTTTGCCTTGACATAGTTTTGCCCATTTTCTTTCTTTCTCCTTTAATTTCAAACCTGAGGTAAGCCTGTTTGCCGTTACACCATTCTCAGAACCCTTTCTTAGCCCATAAGATTAAATTCTTGGGCATGTGATTAACCAAGTAAGCTTAATAAATTCCATTTGCTCACCCCTCTGATTCTACTATGAGCCTCTTGATGATTTCTTAGCATCTAACCTCCTATTCTGAACCGCTTAAAATACTGCTCCCAGAAGTGATCCGGTCCCAATTACACACCCCACACTAATGTAATCAGCATTACTTCTCTCTGGTCGTGGCGCACTAGAAAATGCATTGGTTTGGGGACAGACAGAGCTGGCTTAAAATCTCAACATCCTACTAGCTGTGTAACCATGGGCGGATTACTCATACATTTCCATCTTGTTTTTTTCCATATAAAATGAGTGTGATAATACTGCAAAAAGATTTTATAAGGATTCAGTGAAATGTCCTCTGTAAAGTACCTGGCACTTTTGTTTCTTTGCTTTTCTTTCTTTTGCCAATTTAAAAGTAAAATAATTGATTTAGTATTTACAAAGGTAATTGACAACTACCACAGCAGTAAGACTTGGTAAAGGCAATGAAAGCTGCCAGGAACTTACATGTTGATTCATTTTTGTGTACAATTAGATAGTTTTTTCAGCTTTGGAGATAGGTATTTTTTTATTGTGAGAAAATCACTATGTTCTCAATTTAACTGGGGTGACGTCCTGGAGGAGATAAGCCATGAAGTAAATTTTCAAAGAAAGGATTTGTTTTAGAAAAAGGCAACAGTGATACTATGGGGAGGAAATTATCTGAGATAGTTGTGGGGTAGTGGTGTTTCATCCAATAAAGCCTGGATGCATTCATTCATTCAGCAGATGGTTATGAAAGTCTTAACAGTGTACCACTATGAAAAACTCACATTTGTTATAGAGGACCTGGAGATGTTGTGACGTCTTTTGATCAAGATGGCCCATATTCCAGAACAAATCTCAGCATTGAAATTAATCTTAGGGATTATCTACCCTTACCTTCTTTTTAAGGCCCATTGAGATTGAGTAAGCTGGGTCATATGACTGGTTAGTGGCAGCACTCAGCTGGACCTCAGGTCCAAGACTCTAAATTCATTACTTTTTCTTCTGGTAGTTTCTCCAGACTTTTTTTTACTACATCTGAAAGGGGGGAAGAAAGCACTCAGTCCCAAAATATATGTATTTATTAAATTTTACAGATGTAGCAATGTACTAATCTTATGCACATCATCATGCATATATAAAACTAAAAATTTAAAGGATGAAATGAAATAAATAATATCCTAAAATTATTTTATTTCAAACTATTAAGTAATTTTGTTCGTTTAATAAATTATTTATTTTTTAAATATAAATTTATGAGTTATGTATCAAATATTATTCATACCTTAAACATTTTTCAATCCTGTCTAACAATTATATAAACTTCTCTTTGAAAAATAAAAATTATATGTATTTAGATTATACAATGTGATTTTTTTAAGGTGTACAGCATGATGATTCAATATATATGCATTGTGAAATGATTGCTACAATCGAGTTAATTAACACATCCATCATCTCATATAGTTAACCTTTGTTGTGTGTGTGTGGTGAGAACACTCAAGATCTACTCTGTTAGCAAATTTCAAGTATACAATACAGTATTATTAACTATAATCACCAGGGTGTACGTTGGATCCCCAGCATTATTACTCTATAATTATTCTATAATATTATTCACCTTATGGCTGAAAGAGCAGTATTTCCCCATTTCCCCACCCCGAGTCCCTGGCCCCAGCAACCATCATTCTACTCTCTGGTTCTACAAGTTCAGCTTTTTTAGATTCCACATGTAAGTGAGATCGTTCAGTATCTGTTGAATTTTGGCTAATTTCTCTGATATTCTAGCAAACTAATTGGAAGTTGTTGCATTTTCACGTTTTTAAATAAACAAGGACAAAACCCATTAAAATACCATGTTTTGCAGACTTTTAAGCAGTTTAGAAAAGGGAAAATTGTTAGAGATGACAATCATTGTTCTTGGCAACAAAATCATATATTGATGGGAATATTTCCAAATGTAAGTTTTAAAAATATTCTCTCTGGACTAAGAGTTTCTTTTGAGAAATAGTGCTTTCTTAGTCATTCTTGAATACTGCCTTTACCTTGAAGGGGCAGATTAATGATTTTTTCAGAAATATATTCTCGATAGCATACTACTGACAGCGGCTTGTCATCACAGACATGGTCAGCAAATTGAGACTCTTCTTTTTTTATATATTTAACTCATTTTTAAGGATTATAACTCTTTTGGCTTCTTTGCCATGAGCCATCTGGCTAACTTTTTTGTGGTTAAAAAAGATTTTCAAGATCACTGTACAACTCATCCCAAAGTATTGTGAAGAATATTGTGTTTAATTAATCACACAAGCTGCAAAAACTAAAAGATGGGGGCATGGCTATCAACTCCTCTACCTGGCAAACCCTTACACTTCTCTCAGGAGACCTCACAGACATTAGTGACTTTCTAACAAAAGGACTGATTGGAGGCTCCACTATCATCAGTGTGTTGAATATTATAAATGCTTAGTGTCTTTCTAATTTTTTAGATAGGACATAAATATAAATAAAAGTTTGTTTTATACACAAGTTAAGATACATACCTTATATAGACACTACTACTATGTTACGTAATTGGTTAAGAACATAATCTTTAGGCCCAAAAAGACCTGGCTTTGCCCCTATATAAATTTTGACAAAAGAAGCCTCAGTTTCCTCATCTTAAAAAGTAGATTTTCTGGGGGCCAGCTCCGTGGCTGAGTGGTTAAGTTCGCGCGTTCTGCTGTGGTGGCCCAGGGTTCGGATCCTAGGCGCGGACATGGCACTGCTCGTTAGGGCACATTGAGGCGTCGTCCCACGTCCCACAACTGGACGGACCTGCAACTAAGATATACAACTATGTACGCGGGTGGGGGGGGGGCGGTTGGGGAGATAAAGCAGGGAAAAAAAAAAAGATTGGCAACAGTTGTTAGCTCTGGTGCCAATCTTTAAAAAAAAAAAGTAGATATTCTGATACACACACACAGGGATTTTGTGAAGTTTAAATTAGGTAATATTTTCTTTGCACACAATGGATAAGTGCTCAGTGAGCTTCATTTAAACTGCTTTCTACTCGTTGGACGGGTTGTTTTCTGTTTTGTTTTGTTAAGTACTTCTTGTTCACTTTCACACGTCTTATTGATTAGGATACCTTCAAGATCTCTTACAACCCTGAAATTCTTGTACTCTTCATCAGTTTACATCTCTACCTGGAATTCTTCTGTTTATCTAGATCACACTTCTCAGATTTATAGAAAGAACTTCGCTGAACAATTTTAAGCATAGATGGCCATCAATAATTAAGTGAATTAATAATTAAATAGATTAACTCTTGTTCAAATACCACATAGGAATTTTAAGATGTTCTTTTTCATTTCCATTTTAATTTTAATATATTTAGTATGTAATAACTGCCAACAGTAGGTGTAATTGACATCTTAAAACGTGTAAGAAAATGTCTAATATAGATTTGTGAGTTTGATGCCATGGTTTTACCAGTAAAATAACTAAAATGTGAAACAAAGGCTGTTAACCTATTTTAGCCTTCTCGATAGTGGTAAAAAAATTCTGCATATTTAATCCTGTTGTTCACTTCTTAATACTCTCAAACAAACTCTGTAATATGATTTGGTGCTCGGTTATAGACATGTCTAAGTTAAAATAAGTCATAATAAAAATATTGTGCTTCCTGTCGTAGCCTTATATATTTTACACAGCTATCGTTATACTTAAATTTTATATCATATAAGTCTCTCACTTAAGACAGAAAAGTAAATGTGAAAGATGGTAAAGAATTCACTAAAATATATTTCCCACAAATCACCTTAATACTGTCTAGAATTTTGCCTCCCAATCTTCAGACATCAATTAACATATAATGCTGGACTTACTGTGAACATGTTTGTATATTCAATATAATTATAAATTGATACAGAGGCAGGTGCTAAAATGTAGCATTATTAATACATTTATATTGCAAAATTTTTTTGCAAAATATCAAAAACAATTTTCGTCTCGAACTGCTTTTTGTACAACCACTAATAGCTCATATTAATTCAGGTAACAACAGTGAAACGTATCTTGTTTATAAGCTTTTCATTTAAGACATTTTTCTTGCTGGGATCACCTCCTGGTGTGAAAGTTGTCCAAAGATAATAGCACATCAATTCAAAAGTGTAATAGATTTGAGACCGCAACATGCTATCAGCATGAAGAAGTAGTTTATCAGTCTTACTAACTCACTGTATCACAGCCAGAATCATTACATATTTTTTCTTTTGTTTTCATGTCAAAATATGTAATTTACATTCTCATGTTGATTACTACTTGGGAGATGTTTAATTTTCTTATTTAAAATATTTTTCTTTAAAGTGCATACCATAATTAATTTAAAGGTAATAAAAGAAGAGGCATTTTAATTAGTAGAAGTCTAAAATATTCTCTTTTTGCAATTCAAGGGTACATAATATATTACTTACTGTAAAACAGTTCCAATTAAATTTACAGTAATAATACCTTTATATTAGAAGCAAAAGAACGAATCCATTTTGAACAAACCTTGGCCAATTCTTAGAAAATTTGCACACACATACACACATGCACACATACGGCTTTTCTAGACTCATCCTATTTAAAAGTTAGCAGAGGTTAAATTATTAAAATGCAAGGAGAAAAATTTTGAAGTTTAGTTTATTATTGACTCACTCTAAGTAAATTTTATTATTCTTAGCTGGTTCATCTTTTTATCAATCTGTAAGACAAGTCTTTTCAGTTTTTAGATCCCATATGTGAATTTTTATTCTTAATTATAGCTTCAGTAGGTAACTACTGGAACCACAGTGGTTATTGAAGAAGTTAATTAGAAACTAGTCCTCCAAATACTTTGTACTTTCCTCATACCACTTAAGTACTCTACCAGGTTCTCCTGCCCCCACCCTTGAAAGCATGTTTTAAAATAATATCTCAAGGATGAAAGAAAACACTTTCTCTTCAACCGTAATAATGAGGATTCAGTGTGGGATTGTTTTTCCAATCATGTTGGAATTCTGCTCCCTCTAAACTTCAGTAAGAGAATTTTTTTTATCACGTTGCTTTGTACATCAGAAGCCACCGCTGCTGCAACCTTTGTCAGGGTGTGGTTATGCGTCCACCCTGGCCAGTACTAGGAACATCGCCTTGATTGTCACTACTTTGTCCTCAGCAGCTTCTAAGAAGGAGACAAGTTAGGAAGAAGGCCTGTTGTGCATGAAAATATTTTTATCTCTTTTCCTTCTCCTCAAAATAGCAGTTGTGTAAAGAGATAAGGTTATATTTATGTATGTGTATGTATGTGCGTGCGCTCACGGTGCTTTAGAAATATTTAGAATTGAGGTTTCCAGAAGTGTCTGCTAATAGAGAAAGAAAAGGATTAGAAGTAGCTCTTTCTTTCCTATATAAATTTTAATAGAGGTAATAAATTGAAGCAAAGTTTTTAGAGGTAAAAAGAATACTATATAAAAATTACTCCAGCCAGGAAGTTTAAGAATAGAGAAAATAGCATTCTCTGTATGAAGAAAGTAGTGAAACCTTTTGGAAAGTTGTAAATACCCAAGGTGAATTATCAACTAGACTGCTACATGATTCACCAATCCAAGTATTAAGTTCAAAGAGAAAAGGAAAGAGAACCTTGTAAAGAAGGTACTTATGCAATAGGATAGTATGTTGGTGAAAGTTTTATCAGCACCTGGAAATACAGATACTGTCAGAAACAGAAAAGGATCAAAAGAGAACAGAAGCTGCTGTCTCATTTAGAGGTAAAGTAAAGGCCAATATACATGGCAGATACAGTCATGCATCACCTGAGGATGGGGACGCATTCTGAGAAATGCGTCGTAAGGTGATTTTGTCGTTGTGTGGACATCATGGCGTGTACGTACACAAACCTAGATGGCATAGCCTATTCCACACCTAGGCTATATGGTACTAATCTTCTGGGACCACCAGGGACCACTGTTGTACGCCATCCATCCGTAATCCAAAGGTCATCATGAGGCACGTGACTGTGCTTAAAAATTGCAATGAGGTTAGCAAGGATGAGGGAAGCAATTTTTTAACAAATAGATGAATTTGAAAGGGATGAATAGTAAAGGGAGATGTTGGAAGTAAAAATTAAGAGTGAGATGACATAAAACAATGAAAAATGTTTAAGCCAGCTGATCCTGAGGTCAGAAGGATTGAGCCTGGTATTGCACAAATTCCATTTGTTCTAAATTAGCTACTTGATGTGAGCTACCAACGGTGACCTTTGAAGTAAGAGTCTTTTGAATTGATTTTCTGATTTGCTCTACAAACTTAATGAGAGTCCTGAAGTTCAACTGAAGCTAAGAAACGAATATGCCGATACCTTATTGCAGTGGTTCTCAATGTGTGGTCCCTGGACCAGCAACATCCTCTCCTGGGGTTCCGGCATGCTGTTTTAACAAGCCCTCCGAGGGACTCTGATGCAAGCTAAAGATTGAGAACCATTGCTTTAATGCATGGAATGGTCTCTAAGTACCTTTCTGCTCAAATTGGTGGCCTAACCCTCAACTACATAAGTTCACGGGGCCCTACCAAAACCTGTGCTTCCATAATTAGTCTGGTTGAACTGTTTTCATGTGAAAGATAAGTGACTGCAGAATACCTTTTGCAGTCTTATGCAGATGCTAGTGTGGGTGGGCTTATCCCTGAAAATTCTTAGCAGCCTCTGCAATCTCTTAGTTCTGGAATCTTACAGAGCTCTGAGGGCCATCATGTTCGACTGATGGAGATTTCTTTCCAAGTAGCTAGGTACAGTAAGTAATTGTACTAGATGTCTCTGGATATCTGTTGAGAATCAGTTGCTAAACGGTAAGGAAAACAAACAGGAACCCAGCCTTGCTTGAGTAAGAACAGGTAATTTCTTATATGGGCTTTCTTGCTTTCGTTTTCTGTTCAATAGCTGCCAGAAATTTTCTGTTTCCTTGCGTCACTCTCTAAAACACATCCTTTAAATAACCTGCCTTTTCAGCCTTTTAATCAGTTATAAACACATTGCTAAATACACCTTTAGTAGGTAATCCAGTTCGCTTTGGAATTTAAAATTCAGAGCTTGATAGTGAAAATTCTAAAGACTGTGATAATGAAGCACAGGTTTTAAGTGTTCAAATGCTTGGACAGTAGTTAGTATCATCTTTCAGGTATATCGTTTCTTTCAAGTATATACTGACAAATATTTTGGGCTCTTTTAATTCCTCCAGATTTAGTAAATATACTCTCAGTTACAGACTACAGATAATTAAATGAGATAGATAATGGGCAATATGGAAGGAAGATAACACATAGTAATTAAATGTATATTTTGACAATTTTTAAGAAGTACTTTATCTTAAATGAATTTTAGGCAAACTGTCCATTGTTTTGACATCATCAAGTGACTAAAGCTATTTTGAACTCAGTAGTTAATTTTAGCCTTCATATATTTCCAGGTAAATTTAATCCATAAGTGTGGGATTCATTTGCTTTAGATCTGAAAATGTCATTTTGGAAGAGTCGTTTGATGTTGAGGAAATCTTGTGAGACCTTTGATAAGCCTCTTAAATCCAGGAAGTTATATTTTGCCAGAAGGAAAAGGAACCTGTAGCTTAAACTTTCCTTAGCTCTTAAGTGAGAACTTCAGATTCTGAAAAGGTGGTAAATTTTGCCAAGTATAGGCAATCTTTCTTCTCATTGGTGCATTGTCTTTGAAATCAGAGCATCTAATTTGAATCAGGCAATCTATAGTCTAGGTAAATGTTTTATTGATTTGCCTAGAAACATAAGTAGAAGGCAGGACATCAAAACGTTTTATTCAAACAGTTCGCACTTAGTTTGATGTAAATCACTCTCTTGTTCAATAGAGACTATAAGAAGAGGAAGAAGGCATCAACATTTCCTGTGCTGTATTAAGATATAATAGGTTATATACAATAGAAATATTTTTCCAGGTGTCTGTCTCTAATAAAAGGCTCCAGCTGCACCTTTGGGACAGAAACAGAACGCTACTACACGTTTTATTCTAATCATTTGCTCTATTTGTTACTCTCTAAAAAGGTTTTTAACACTGTATAAAACATGGAAGAAAAAAATCTATTTTCTATGAAGATAACCAATTATGAAGTTAATCTAATTAAAATTTCATTCAGTGGTTGCACGCTTTCTTTTTAACTTTATTTTCTATTTTAATGTCCCATTGAGGAAATGACTCAAACCGCTTTGAATGATCCTCTAACACATTTTCCAGGGATGCTTTTCATTTTGGTCTGTATCATTTCCAACTTATTAAACCATGTTCTTGATATGAGAAGAATAACATGATTCTGTTAACCTCCTGAACAAAAGATTAGTATGAACTCATTTGTTTCCTGGTGACCCTTGTAAGCTTATAATTTAATTATATATTAGAACTTATTTAATTTTGTACTTGATGTTAGGATCTTTTTCGATGAGCACTGATATATTAATATTATATATGGTATAATATAGAAAGGCACATTTAAATTTACTCAAAAAATCTGATTATTTCTCCACTGAAAATCTTATGATAGTAAGTTTTGTGGTTATTATTTTGGAAGACAAAATCAACCCAAAGTAAAGTTACTAAGGAATAAAGCATACAATCTAAGAGATGGAGTGAAAAAGCAAAACAAATTGTGAGAAGCAATTGTGAGTGGCCTGAGATAAGAGTAGGTAAAAATGATGACTGGACATATAGAAGTGATTCGGTGTGCTGTGCGGGTCCAGTATTTAAAACATGACATTTCATCTGAGAGTAGAAGAAAATTTGAAATGAGAATGTTACTTTTGCCTCTTCTCTGCCTCCACAGAATAGATTAAAAAGAGGAAGTTGAGGTATAAGAACTCAGAAGACCTTCTGCACCCGAGCAAAAAAAAAAAAGAAGAAAGAAAGAAATGCTGTAAAGGAAAGATGCAAGATGCTATGACAGTTGAACAGCGGGTGGGAGGAAGGGGCAGGCAGGATAGACGAGTAATTGAAAATTACCCCTATGTCCGTCAGTTAGAGAGCCCTAAAAGATAGAGTTGCTAACAGTGACCAAAAGGCAGGAATGGGGACAGCAAGAAAGATGAGTAGATTCAGTCTTTGTCCCTACTAATTTTAAATTTGTGACATGACCCAGAGAAAGACACATCACAGAATTGGTTAGAAATAGAAGCTAGAACAGAAGATGGAAGCAGCAATGAAAAGGTTGGTCTTAGGGCAGATCAACAAAGAAACACATCTTTCAACTTAAGAAGGAAAACGAGCAACTATTAATTGTGCTTAATGGAGAGTAATCCTTCCCATTTATGCTTCCGTTGCTACCTGGCCTTACAGTTAATGATGCAGGGCAGTTCCACAGTTCTTGTCCGGTTGTTGTTGTTGTTAATAGAATCCCCCTCAAGATTCCAAAGCCACAAAGCAACTGTTAGTGTTCAGTGACCTTCTGCACCAGCTGTCTTTTGGGCTTTGAAATTGATTTTCCTTGTCTCGGTGTCTGATAGTCTCTCTTCAAGTGTGCCTCTCTAGTTCATCACCAGAGTGAAAACGGTGGCACAGATAGCTGAGGAACTGGAAGCAGGCATCACGCAGGGCATCATTAGAAACATCAGAACTGAATCAGCCTGCGCCAGTGTCCTCTGTGTTAAAAAGAAGCCGCTGCTGGTTCTGCTGCTTTATTGCTGAATACAATGGGGAATATTCTCACAGGATTCACTTTTTTCATTCCCAAATATGGTCTGAGAAGTAAAGAAAATTTCTGCCTTTATTCTACAAACCGCATGTGGATGCCAGGTCAAAACCATATGTTTTTGATAGTAATTTTTGCAGACTTTTTTGTACGTGAGAAGCATATTCCCAAGGCTGCATGACCTGGCAAAGAGTCACAGGATGGGAAAAGACTGTAATGACACAGAAATATGTGCCTTGGAGAGAATTAGGTGTTAAATAATTTTCTCATATAGAAAGACGTTGTATACTTTTCATATAGCTAAATTTAAATATTCATTTATCTGTTGATTCAGTAAATATTTGTAGAACTCTAGACATAAACTAAGCATTGTGTTGGAACTTGAAACAGTTAAAACAAAGTCCTGGGCTTAAAGCTATTACATTAGTCACAGTATACACTCGTCAGTGTTTTATATTTTCTGTGTTGCAATGGAAAGGACATCGTTGCCTTTGGAAAGAAGGCATCCTGTCTGAACCTAAAAATTAACAAATTCCTGCTAAATCAGAAACCAGATGTTCTTCTCTATAGAAAGTATGTTGACATGGCCCTTTTCTGCTATTCTAGTTAATGTCTAAGAGGTTTTTACATGTGTGTTTTAGCACATCTACTTTGAGGCCTAATTTTACCTAAAGGAATCATTCTCACATGAGTGACGCCATTTGTTTGTAAATGGTTTCAAAATACATCAATTTAAACAATCTTTACAAATTCTTTCTATACTTTTATTAGAAAGCCATCTAAAAATATTGAAAACCAGTGATTTTAAAATATAGTACACTGGTGATTTGGCTTCTCTTTCAATGTTTTATAATGTTTTTGTATTTATTATACACATTTATCTCCGAGGCACAAATTTGATGCCCCTCTGAAATGAGTAGTCATGTAGACAAGAAGGGGAAATGTACTTCTGAGATTTGAAGTCCGGGGCCCAAAAAATAGAATTGAATTCTATTTTCTCTTGCAGCAACAAAAGTAAATTTGTGTATTACGTAGTTAGAAACTCTTTCAAGGTAAAGAGGTCTTAAGTTCCACTAATATTGATAAATAATGTATTTTTGAATATTACATCTTTGTTTTCAACAATATGTCAGAGTTTCTTTTTGCTCTAAGAAGAATAATTTCATAGCAATTCAAGCCTAGTTCTTTTTTTTTTTTTTCCTCTTAAAGATTGGCACCTGGGCTAACAACTCTTGCCAATCTTTTTTTTTTCTGCTTTATCTCCCCAAACCCCCCCGTACACAGTTGTATATCTTAGTTGCAGTTCCTTCTAGTTGTGGGATGTGGGACGCCACCTCAACATGGCCTGACGAGCAGTGCCATGTCCGTGCCCAGGATCCGAACCCTGGGCCTCCGCAGCGGAGCACACGAACTTAACCACTAGGCCACGGAGCCGGCCCCTCAAGCCTAGTTCTTAAGAGAGTTCTTTGCCAGCAGGACCAAAGCTGATGGACACCATGTATTGATATCACAGATTTGAAAATTGACACAGATGTGTCTAATTTTGGGGTTTTGTTAAGAAGATTAGCCCTGAGCTAACATCTGCTGACAATCCTCCTCTTTTTGCTGAGGAAGACTGGCCCTGAGCTAACATCCGTGCCCATCTTCCTCTACTCTATATGTGGGATGCCTACCACAGCATTGCTTTGCCAAGCGGTGCCGTGTCCGCACCTGGGATCCAAACAAGTGAACCCTGGGCCACTGAAGCAGAACGTGCGCACTTAACAACTGTACCACCGGGCCGGCCCCAGATGTGTCTAATTTGAGGTTGGCAGTTGTCTGGCTCATGGTCTTGCACACAGTAGGTTCATGTTTTTAGTGTCGAGGCTAAGATCGTAATCTTTAGAGTCCCATAGGCTCAGGTTCAAATCCCATTTCCCATTGAGAAATGACCCAAACCACTCTGAACAAAGCTATAACACATTTTCCGTGGATGCTTTTTATTTTGGTCCCTATATCCTCCAACTTTTATTTATTTATTTTTGTTCTACTAGTTTATTTATTTGTTAGCCATGGGTCCTTGTCCAAGGTACGTAATTTCTCTGAGACTCAATTTGCGTGTTGGCACAATGGTCACCATTTCATTTATTTTACAATATTTATTGAGCAACTGCTGTGTGCCAGGAACTTTCTAAGTCATGAAAATACTTAGAGGTGAATAAGATTTCATGGAGTTTACATTCCAATGGGAGAAGACAGACAATAAATTTATGCAGTGGATACAGCATTCTTACCCATCAGCTTAGTATCTAGATAACTTTATGTTTTTACATTTCTGTCTGTTTTATTTGAAACTCTCATTCCTAGGAACTTTCCTCAGGTCATTTGGGTCTCTCCCTCTCCTCCTCCGCCCGCTTCATGATGATACTGTGAGCACAGCAGGGAGCACCTGGGCTGCAGTCTTCTCCACCTGAGTCTTTTCCACCTGATGCTGAGCTTTCCTGCTGTCTGTGTGTTCACTGTTAGTTGCCGTGTTATTGCTGAGAGAGCCTTGCGTTCTATGTGTGTGGCCCCTTCAGGTCCAGTGGAACACTCTACCATTTCTCTGCTACCCTTGAAGCCATAGAAGTAATTCTGCTTCTTACAGATGACGCTGAGGCGCAGGAATCTTAGGGAGACTGTCTCTAACTGCATCACCTAGACACTCCAGGCATCAGCTTTCTCTTTGGGATCCTCTGCAGGTCTCTGTCTGAGATTTAAGGCGCAGATTTCTCTGCTCTCAGGTGCCCTGATTCACTGTGTAGCCTCTATTCTCCAGCACCCCACCAGGGGAGCCAGGAACAGGCCCTCTGTCCCTGAGGCACAGTGAATCTTCTGCCCTCATCCATTCCCATCCAGCTCCCTCTTAATAAGAAAATTCTGTAGTCCAAGAGGAGTCTTTTTCTCCTATAGTCTATTTATTTCAAACACTTTGGCTGTATCCCAAATCTTCTGTTTCTACTTCTCCCTCAGAGGTTCTTCAGGGTACCTAAGACTTAGGCAAGAGACTCTGTCATTGGCCATAGGCCTACATACTGGTTGCTGTTCAAATGCTGCTTGTTTGTGTGTGTGTAGCTTCTTCACATAGCTCTCTGCTATTTCTATACCTTCAAGTACCCTCAAGCTTGGCGTGGAAGTAGCAGAGAGCACCTCAGACTTCTCTGGAGACTTGCCACCTCCCCAGGGGTGCTGCCTGCAAAGCAGAGGGCAGGCTTCTTTCTCTGGGACCTATTGAATCCTCTGCTCTCATCAGCATCCCTCTGGTTCTCGTCTTGCTCCCAGCTGAAGGTATTCTCCTAGGCTGGAGGGAAACTCCTTTTTATCTCACACCGTATTTCTCCCAAACATTATGGTTCTACCCCAGTCCACTCCATTTCATCCAGTAGACTGGGCTTTAGGAAACCAGCAAGACACTCTGGCTATTTCGACTTCTCATCTTGTCTCATCTCACCTGGAGGCAATGAGATAAAACAGCTGCTGGAATTGAGAGAGTTGAGGTGGAGCAAAGACAGAAAGGGGAAAATTTTCAGGGAGAAAAAGCACACTTGAAATAGTATTTAAAAAATTTGACCTGCCACACAAGTAAACAAATAAACAAGAACTGATGATAATAAGCTCTTTGAAGGAACTGAGCTTGATGATATGATGGAGAGCAGAGGGACCAGGGCTTTAGTAGGATCTTCCTCCAGGTGCATCTGTCTGTCCAGCCTTCCCTTCATCTTCCCCAAGAGGAGTGGATATGCGTCCTTCCGAATGCTTTTTTTAATCCTTGCCGATGGTGTGGAGGGAACACTCTGTCACTATGCGTGTGAGCCTCTTGCTCACTCTTCATGTATAATCCTAAAAAAAGTGAGAATCTAGATCAGGGGGTCAACTGCAGTTCACAGGCCAAATCCAGCCTGTCACCTGTTTTTGTGGTGATCTTGAGCTAAGAACGGTTTTTACATCTTTAAGTGGTCAAAAAAAGTGAAAAGAATATTTCATGACATGGGAAAATTATATGAAATTAAGATTTCTATGTCCATAAATAAAGTTTTATTTGAATCAGTCACACTCAACATTTATGGGTGCTGTCATGATATAACAGCAGAGTTGGGATGGTCTGGCCAGAAAAGCCTAAAATATTCACACTCTGGTCATTCATAGGAAAAGGTTGCTGCACCTCGTCCCAAGGATCAGGTTTCTCCTTGACATGATACAGTCCATTTTCTCATCCAGAGTACATGCCAGTGTGTGGATCACCAATATCAAATTTGTAAACCAGCCAATTCGTTTTGTATGCATTGGGTTTTTTTTTTTTTAAGATTTTATTTATTTTGTTTTTTCTTCTTCTCCCCAAAGCACTCCGGTACATAGTTGTATATTTCACTTGTGGGTCCTTCTAGTTGTGGCAAGTGGGATGCCGCCTCAGCGTGGCTTGATGAGTGGTGCTAGGTCCGCACCCAGGATCTGAACTGGCGAAACCCTGGGCCATCAAAGCAAAGCGCACGAACTTAGCCACTCGGTCATGGGGCCAGCCCCTTGTGTGCACCGGTTTTGAGGGTATTACATTTTGAATTGGGATTTTAAAGTCTTCAGATGACAATTTTTGGTCTTTTGGAATATAGATTCCAATAAATGAATTTGGGAAGAAAAATACCTAATGCATTATTGAGCATTTAGCTTGTGTTGGATGCTAATATAAACACATCATATATGTTACTTCATTTAATCCTCATAAAATGACTATATATATATTATATATATAATAGGTTTTATTATTCCCATCTTACAGATGATTAACCAAGACACAGAAAATCTGAGTAACTTACCAAACATCATCCCACTAATTATAGGTGACGTCTGGATTTGAACCAGACAGTCTGGTTCCAGAGCTCACATTCTTTGACACCATGCTGAGTTGAATATGGTAATTGGCACTAAAAATGCTGCTTCCAACATACCACTTAATTCAGACTCTAAATGTTGAAATTTGCTTTATAAAGTAGTTGTATGGGGAAAAAGGGATTCACAATCACTTGCTAGTATAATTTATAGAAGTAGTAACTTATCATTTGCATCTGTTCTAATTTCGTGGTCAACAAAGCATTTTTAGATACATTAACTGGTTTACAACCCTGTGTGATTAGTAAATCGTTAGCTCCATTTTGTTGATGAAAAAATAAAAAATAAAACAAAAACCTGAGGCTTCCTAGGATCACATAACTAGGAAATGATAGACCAGGAACTCAAACCCAGATCTTCTGATTTCTCATCCGGAATTCTTTCCCCATCCCTCTGTTAGGCAGACTTTCATGACTTTTCCGTGTCTGTACATGAGCTACATTATTGTTCACAGCAATTCTCTGTAAGTGGACTCTTTGTAACTTAACTACCTGGTTAGCCTTTCCTAACCAATTGTATACATAAAATCATGAGTTTGATCCTCTTTTATTTATCATTATGTTGTGCTTACTATATTCCAAGCACTTCACAGTAAATGCTAACTCATTTAAGTCTCATAACAAGCCCTGCGAAATAGGTAGTACTGTTGTCCCCATTTTACAGATTAAGAAACCAAAACACAGAGAGAGATTAAGGAACGTGCGCAAGCACACATACCTAGTAAGTAGTAAAGCAGGACCTGAACCTTAGCAGTCTAGCTTCCAAGTTCTGTCCTTGTCACCCCTTAACTTGTTTGATACATTAATCTATTTTCTAATGCACGTTAAAGTAAGTACTTGAATGTTAAAATTAAAAATATTCAGCTGTGTACCATCTAAAATCGTCTTGTGTAAAGACTGTACTGTACCACGGTGGAATATTCCAGGATTCCTACAATTTCATGAATATGAAAGAGAGAGAACCCTCTGTTGATTTCATCGAACGTGTTATTAAGAAGGATAAGCATACATGTTAAGACACACACTCAATACACTATAAATTGCCAGCATAGTGTGAAATGTAAACCATGACAAACATGGCCCTTTTTTTAAAATTTGGAGACTTTTATTGTTAATAGGAATCTTGAAAGTAGCCATCTTTCCTGAAGAATTCCTAAGACAATAGTTTTGTCATCTGATCATTGTTTCTGTTTAAACATTTTGGAAGTAAGACAGCATACAACTTTAGAGGCAGTTTGCTCCCCTGTTGTACAGCTCAGTTGTTAGGAAATCTTTCTATATTTGATCTAAAACCCGCTTCACTGACCCCTTCATTTGTTTAGGTTGATTTTAGAAAGTGTTCTGTGATTCCTCCCTTTCTCTCCCCTCCAGCAGATTTGCCTTCCTGTTGTGTTTGACAGAAGCTAAAAATAAAATTAGTTTGCATCTCTTGAGAACTGACCAGCTGCCTGTGGCCAAGCTTGATGGTACTTACTAGTGGGGGAGCAGGCTAGGATTGGAATGTTTCCATGGGCATCCAGAAGATAAGTCAGTCTGCAGACCACCAGCGTGATCATGCATACTTGTGTTTATATGAGTATATCTTCTCACATAGCAGTAAGTTCACATGTAACGACAAAGTAGTCAGATTTGTTTTCTTAAGTGGAATGTGAAGATGTTCTTAAGGCAATTCACAAAGGGAAGTTCCAAAATGGTTTTGCACTGGAAATGGTATGATTAGAATAACTTTGTAGTCTCTCAAGATCTCTACTTGAAGGGACAGTGATCGTTTGTATGCATAAATACTGCTCTAGACAAGACAAATCAGGCTCTTTCATCAGAGTCATTTTTATGAGTTGGGTTTTTTTGGTTCAAATATTTCCTTAATTTCTAATTTTTTTTAATTATATGAGGTCAATGATTAAAAGAGAGAGACAGAAGGAGAGGAGAACTGATGCGTAGCTGTCTCTGTCTCTCACATTTTTAACGTATTTGCATCTTATAATGATATTCTCCCGTTCCACAGGCATTTCCTATTCAAAACAGGAACAGGGACAACGCCACTGTTCAGTACTGCAACCCCAGGATACACGATGGCATCTGGTTCTGTTTATTCGCCGCCCACTCGGCCACTACCTAGAAACACCCTATCAAGAAGTGCTTTTAAATTCAAGAAATCTTCAAAGTACTGTAGCTGGAAATGTACTGCCCTGTGCGCTGTAGGGGTCTCAGTGCTCCTGGCAATACTCCTATCCTATTTTATAGGTAAGAACAAATTTCCAGAATTATTCTGTTTGTAAATCGGGATGTTATATTGTTGTTTTGTTGGCTTTATCTATTTGGTGAAAAGGTATACTATGAGTTCATATTTTCTAGGGAAGGGGTTGGTAATGAGACATTATAAATCACAGGGTATTTTATGTAATTCTCAGCAAATTAGGTAAATAGAAAAGCTGCATTTGCATGAAGAACAAGGTATATTCCTGGACACAGACTACGGTGTACTTTTGTGTTTGACTTATCCCTCACGAAACGTGGGTAACTCTAGGACATGTCATGGACGCAGAATAATTCATGCACTTGCAGGAATGAACACTGTGCAGGAATCTCCTTCAGTGCATAGTCAATAGGGAGCTCTCTGCTGCTTGTGATATTACACGTCTTTCAGCCAACTCAGCTATCTAAATGTAAAACTCACCACTCAGGACCATCAGCGTGCACTCAGGAACGCTCTCCAGAGAACTGCGCATCCATAAAACAATGAACAGGTTGCATCCTCATTCATATATGTGGATTTTTCAGCTTTTCTGATGTAGTATTGATCATGTTTTTCATTTACTAGTAACCCAATGATGGAAGCTGCTAATAGAAGTTGTAAATTTTCCTTTTATTTAACCATTTCAGAACATATATGAGCATTCAAACTATTGGAAATTGCTTTTTAAAATGTCTGAAATGACCACATCAGATTTTGATTTCCTTGTAAGTGTAGGGAAAGGCCTACCACATGGAAATACTAGTGGTGTCCACTGGGACAAATCACAGGCTGTGCGGGTTATGCAACAAGAACAGCAGCCAGTGATGCGTCCTCAAATTTACAAAGCGATTTGTGATGCGCCATGAAATTCTGTCGCTGAGTAAGAGTATTACAGAGCGGTATATACAATGGTATGATGCCTTTGCAGTGAGCCAGTTCTATCATTAGCCATAATACTCCTTAGTTATAAACTGTGTACTTTGGAAAGTGAAATAACCATTTCAAGTCACAATTCTTTTTAAGAGAAAAATAGAATTTTAGAGCGTGAAGGAACTTTCGAGATAATCGAGTCGGGGATGGCGACTTATGTACTGGTACTGCCGATTCTTTGACCATCGCAGACATCGCTAATAAACCAGGACACTCTTTCCCACTGACCCTGGCTACAGCCTCATTATCCTCCTTACGTGCTTCACACAGCACCTCATCTAGCCACTGTCCATCAGAGACGAGAGCAAGATGAAGCCTTTTTGTAATTTTTCAATCTAAGTTAACTCCCTTCTTGTAAAAATGGTCAAACCAGCTGCCAAAAGGGATGTCACTTGGCCAAGATCAAACACTAATAATCAATGCTATGCTGTCTCATAACCCTCAAGGTAAATGAGGAATATCACCACAACAAAAATCAGAATTCAGAGACAGATTTCTAGTATTCAGCTAGCAAATATCCAGCCATCAAGAGAATCTCTTCTAGTTAGCTGTGTAAATTCTTTGTATCTGTCAGCAGTGTGCAGCTAAAGAATTTTAAGTGATTCCAAAAGGCACCAGTCATAAATGGGATATAATACATTAAGCATATGTATTTGTAGGGGATTTTTTTTTTTTTACTAGAGTACATGCCAAATAGATAGATAAATACTATTCGGGGCTGGAATTCAATGTCTGTGTTGTTGATATGTTGTCAGACGTCCTTTCTGATTGTAACTGCCTGTGTTGTACCCATTGTTAAGTATTTTGAATATCAGCAATGGTACTCTTTCATTTTATTTACGTTGTGTGACTAGCAGGAAAAAAAGCATTTTCGTATGAGATTAGGTCACTATTATTCATGAGACTTGTACTCTTTTCAAGGATCCATTACCGAATATCATTGAGGATCAGACTTCTAAGTAAAAACTCAAAATGTTCCTTTTTTTCAAATTTCCTGTTTTTTGCTGTTTAATAGGTTAGTATCCTCCTTTATTCCTACCAATACCACTATCGTATCTTCTCCCTTTGATTTTATCTTTCACAAATTACATAATTAATATACTCACGTACTCTTGTCAGTTCAACAGATATTTGTTGAACTTTTGTTACAATCTAGTTATTGTGCTGCCAGTTAAGGCAATACAATCCAAGAGTTATCTGGCAAAAATTACTTCTGTCAACAAAGAATTATCTCATACTTTTATTGCTTTCCTTAAGCACAAATGTGGTTAGAATTTTCACCAGTCTTCCTGTGCTTATGTCACTACCAGATTAACGCAATGATTTTTTTGTTTAAATCAGGTAAGAGATTTCATTTGTTCCTCAGGAAGCATGAGGAATCTTTTCAGACTGAAAAGATTGAAGACTGAAGGTACTGCCTTTACCCTTGAAAAAAATAATAGGCCACTTCTCTCAGGAAAGCTTGTCCTTGTCTATTGAGTGTGCTGTAAAGCAGAGAGGGAGAAAAGGACCACTTGCCTGTCCAGCTAGATCAGTCTGATAAACTCCCCAATCAATGGGGAGACCAATGTCATCATCAGATTGACCTTACAACCTTTAACAGAAGTGCAGCCATCCTTAAACTTTTTTTTTTCCGTTTCCTTTGAGGTCCCCTTGTCTCACATTGACTGTCAATATGAAGTCAAAGCCTTAAGAAATAAGTAAAATAAAAAGCTTGAGGAATTATTTCTATCCTAGAATTTTCATTCTCACCTTCCAGTAAGGTCATGAGAAGTTATGAGAATGTAGCATTAATGTGTCTCTTCTCTAAGATAAAGTTATCACAGGATAGTCAAGGTGAATAACTTCTGAAAGGGGGGGGGGGTGTAGTTACAGGCTTTGCTGTTTGTTTTTCCTATTCCTATATAAATTTCAGAGAATAAAGAAAGGCCAAAAAAAAGTGAAAATTAATTCCCATTGTCATTGATAACTTTTTGCTTAGGTAACCACCCTTCACTTTTTGGTCTGTATCCTTCCAGATATTTTTCCATGCATCCATATACCTAGAGTTCCATATTCTTAAATACATTTTGTACCAGGCTCTCCCACTTATCATTCCTTAAACATCATAAGTGTTTGAACATCATAGTGGCTATTTTTTTTCAAAGGTTGGCCCTGAGCTAATATCTGTTGCCAATCTTCTTTATTTTCATTCCTCTTCTTCCCACTGCCCCCCCAGTACATAGTTGTATATTCCAGTTGTACGTCCTTCTAGTTCTGCTACATGGGATGCCACCTCAGCATGGCTTGATGAATGGTGCCGTGTCAGTGCCCAGGATCTGAACCTGTGAAACCCTGGGCCGCGGAAGCAGAGCACACGAACTTAACCTCTTAGCCACGGGGCTGGCCTCCATAGCAGCTATTTTTAATTAACAGTTCCCAAAAATGCACTGACTATTTTCTTGTACGTGTAAGTGTGTGTGTCTGTGTGTGCATGCATGTGTGTTCAGCTGATCAAATTTTTGATCAGAATAAATTCTTTGAAAGAAATTTCCTGGGCCAAAGGGTAGAAATGTTTCGAATTTTGCAAACCATGGCCAAATTACCCTTAGTTTACACAACTACCAGTGTAACTTATTATCAATATTTTTAACCCTTGCCAGTTTCTTAGGTTAAAACATTTTATTGTTGTTTTCATTTAGTACTAGTAGTGCTGAATATCTTTTCATATACTTATTGACCATTTGTATTTCTTTTTGTGTGTGTGAATAGCTAGTTTCCCCCCATTTTTCTACTGAGGCTTTTCTCCTTTTTTTTTTTGATTTGCAAGTGTTTGTTTATTAAGGATATGAATCATTTGTCATATGTGTTATATATTTTTCCAATTTAATAGTAACTTTGTTCAAAGTCATTTTGCCATAAACCATATAGAATTTTTTAAATAATCAAATTTATCAATTTTTTTATAATTTCTGATTTTCATGGGGTACCTATAAAGTCCTTATTTATTCTAAGTATTATTTTTTAAAATTTCCTTAAATTTTCTTCTGGTACTTTTGTGGTTTTCAGTAACAATTTTTAGGTCAACATTTTTCTGGATACTCAAATGTTGGGAGATCGAATTAGCTCATCATTCTAGAAGCTCATCGTCGAGTGATAAAGACATGTATGCAAACACGTTTAATAGAGCATACTTTCATAGCAGCTTGATCCATATGGCAAAAAATAGAGAAGAAAAGAAGGAAAATACCTTCTGAAGATGTTGGAGAAAGACTTGATCTAGCAGAGGATGCTTGAAAGATGAAGAGCAGTTCAGTTTAGTAGGTTTGATGTCAAAATGGTTAGTGGGCGATCACCTTGAGAAGAGGTCATCCAAGGCATGGAAAGGAGGAAACGTGAGCTGTCTACAGCAATTCGTGTAGAGTGCTCATGGTGTGCTAGGCATTGTGTTCAAATCTGTGTATGAATTATCTCATATAATTTTCACAACAACTCTATGAGTTATTATCTCCATTTAACAAATAGGAATCTATCACTTAGAGAGGCACCTCGCCTAAAGTCAGACAGCCAGTAAATGATAGAGGCTGTCCTGGAAACTATCAAGGGCCCCGTTACACTATATTGACTCTCATGAGGTTTTTGGAAGAACTGAAAATGGGAAAGAAATCGAAGAAATTAAAGCATAGCAATGAAAAAGAGTCACATTTATGTTTTTAAAAGATTGCTTTAGTGACATTCCGGAACACGTAATATGAAGAAATGAAGTCCAGACTTGTGCTTTTCAAACTTTAATGTGCCTGAGACTCCCCTGGGGATCTTGTTAAAATGCATGTTCTGATTCAGCAGATCTGAAGTGAGAACCGAGAGCCTGTATTTCAAACAGGCTCCCAGGTGGTGCGGCTGTGGTCCTAGACCATGCTTGGAGTAGCAAGGCTGTAGGCCAGTGCTGTCAAATGTTATATTCGATGATAGAAACGTTCTGTCTGCACTGTCCAGTTCAGTGGCCACTAGACACAATAGCCATTGAGCCCTTGAAATGAGGCTAGTGCCACTAAGGAACTGGAGTTTAAATTTTATTATTGTTAATTAATTTAAACTCGAACAGCCACATGGGGCTAGTAGCTGCCATTTGGACGGTGCAAGTTTAGACAACCTGTTAGAAAACTAGTCTGAGTGGGAGACCATGAGGCCCTGTTGGGATAGAGGAGTGAGCAGAACTGAGAAGCTATAGCTGATACATAATAGAATAAGTGTGCCATGATTTGTCATGTCCTAACTCTTAAATATCCGAGCAGGTACCGATGGCAGCTTCTTTTCAGCAGAGTCACAGTAGGATTTTCTTTAGATTGCTGCGCTCCCGATTAAAATCCATCTCTAATGCATTAGTCTTTAAGTTGGTGTGTCTTTACATAATGGAAATTCTACTGATTCCTAAACACAAATGTTGAGTTCAATGATAATACTTAGTGATACAGACCTATCATTTTTTACCTGTCCCACTTTTTCTGGGCCCTAATTTACTCATCTTATTTTTTTCTCTCCTAAAATTAGAACAATATAAAGATGGGCTGTAGCTAGCCATTGTTCACCAAAGAATGGATAAAAAGAGCGAGCCTGTTAGTTACTGTTACTTCTGCACCTGTTCACACTTATGGAATGAGTAGGAGTCTTCTTGTTCTTTTCTCACAGAAGACTCTTTTTTCCTGGATGGGAGATAACCTGAAATTTTGATGTTGTACACATAGAAACATGCCCAGAAATCTTATCATAAAGCAGAAACGTTATTGAAACGTTATTAAATACAAATCAATATAAATATTGAAATTATTATGTTAACACCAGTAAAACCTGCAGCAAAGTCAAGTCAAACACCATTATGGGCATTTAACCTCCTTAGTATTTCTATATACTGCTAGGCAGGCTCTGAAAATTCAAATAATTTCCTTGTAGAGTAGCACCTTAAAAGTATTTGCACGTGTTTCTTTAAATTTAAGGAAAACTAGAGAAAATAAAAATCTTAGCAAATTATATTATACTAGCACATTTTTTCAATTTTTAGCCAGTTTATCCCAACCAGTAATTCATTTGACAACAGTCTTTTTTTAGAACAGCTTTATTGAGATATAATTCATATATCATACAGTTCACCCATTTAAAGTATACAATTCAATGGTGTTTAGTATATTCACACAGTTTTGCAGCGATCACTACAATCAATTTTAGAACATTTCCATCATTGCCAAAGAAGAAACCCTGTGTTCCTTTAACAGTCACTTCCCATTTCCCTCCAAACTCTCCCTAATTTTTTTTCCACAAAAGTCTGAACTTTTAAGGGACTAGTTTGTTAACTCATTTCCCAATGACAAGAAATACCTCAGCATTGTTTTTCTTATGAACTCCTGACATATACTGCTAACCAAAGAAGTACTTGCATTTTCAATATTCCTTTTCATTTAAAAAAATACCTATGTAGTTATTTATTTCCTTTGAACAGCTGCTACCAACTGATTCCTAAAATAGATGTTGTCATATGTCTGCTAAAAAGGCTGTTTAACAACATAAGCATTCCCTAGATCTAGCAAAACATAACCAGTCGAATCCAGGTTCATTGCGGTTATGATTCCATAGCAGTTATCTGTCCTACTTCTGTGTCTGTTTGCATTTTACGAACATTTTTACCTCTCTGTGTACCTTGAAATTGATTATGGTACTAGCTATACATATATGCACGACTCAGGGTCAGAAGGAAAAATACAGCAGCCCTTTATGCCTCATGAAAAACCAACCATTTAAATATATATGGCAAAATAAAATGTGTTGTGACATTCTTTTTTCTTTTTGGACATGTCTTTGTAATAAAAGTGCTGTTTTATTAGGTTATAGAACACAGCCAGGCAATGAATTATACAGCAGTTTTCACTACAGCTTCTGCCTTTAACTCCTAGTTGCATTACATTCAGAAAATGCATTTTGTCCGAGATGGAATGGTAGCATTTTAATACTAATGTGCTTTCATCACGCTGTGGAAAAAATATATTGCCTATATTTTAGAGGATTGAAAATTGCAAACTAAAAATTTTAAATGAGTATATCAGTATTTTTTATTCTTGGATACATGAAATTAAGGACATATTTAAACCTGATTCAATGATGAATGAAGGCTCAGAATAAAATAGTTTACCTCGAGGAGAGGAGAAAAATAGTAAGATGGTAAAGCATATTGCTACAGTACTCTAAATCTATAAATTCAAAAAGGAGAAAATCTACTAAAAACCCATTCTAGGTAGTTGTGTTTTTTCCTTATTTTCTAGGCACTTGTATGGGTAAAATTGTGCTTTCATATGTATATATCTATGCTCCTCCAGCACCCACAGAAAACTTGGCTATCTTGTCATGTTGGTAATCTGTCCTGACTTTCAATATAAACTCTAATAATTTGTAGAAAATGTTAGTTTTCTATGTCTAGCATATCATGTAGAAACTTAGAAAAGATTGCGAGGTCACTTAAAATTCAGTTCATTCTAAGCCAACTCTGTATAATCATATCAATGACTTCTGAATTGAACCTAAAGTGGGAAAAAGTTCTATATTATACACTCAATTTTTTTGACATCATAAATTTTTTGTTAGCACAACGTAAAAATGTTTAGTTTTGAGTTTATCCTAATATTTATTACTATACATAAAAAAGAAATCACTACCAAATTCAAGAAATTATACAAATGTAGGAAGTATGCCACTCCCCTTCTCCCCCGAAATAATTTATTCTACTCTTAGCTTGCTATGAGGTCAGCTAAAGTAAATAATATATGAGAAATACTATATTTAAACAGACTGATTTTACCATTCAAATATAAGCATCTCTCTGACTTGAAAAACATTCAAGGACGACGACAGTAAGAAATACCTTTAAAGCCAGCTAAACTCTGGTTTGTGCCCAACATAAATATCTTGTCTGTGAAATACGGTGCTGTTTTCTCTGTTTTAGGCTATCAGTTCTGCAGAATGTAGCAACGTCTCCTGACTAATGACAAGTGGAAAGCATAATACAATATTTACCATTTCGGTGCTACATTGCATAAATATTTAATTGGTGTTGCATATGTCATTTGCTTCTGCATTAGTGCTGCTGAGAGCAGTGTGTTCCGAGAGAAATGTCTACGTACAGAAGAGTGAAAGGAAAAGTAATTGGCAAGTATAAGGTTAAAAAAAAACTCGATAGATTGCTGGGAAGGTTAGGAATAAATTCAGCATAAGACTTTTAAGTTCCATTGAATCTATATTCAAACAGAGATCTCGTCCTAGAATATAACAGATAAAATAAAGTTCAAATGTTTATAGACTCTTCTAGTTTAGTGTTCCTACATAATCTTACAATGTCTACAGACTACTTACACCTTGTCCTTCTCCCTTAAAAATGATTCCACGCTTTCTTCCTTAATGACTTAGTAATGTAACACCAGAAGAGGAAGTGACCATTCCTCCCTCCATCCATCATTCATTCAACATTTATTTATTGAATGACAACATTTATTTATTGAGACAATATAAAAGGTACAACAATGAACAAGATAACACAGTCCTTGCCCCCTTAGAGATTATACCTTAGAGAATGCAAACACTGAGCACCGAATTATAGTCATCATGACTATTCAAAAAGGAGAAATGTAGGTGACTGGGAGAGTACAGAAAAGGCAGAACTTATTGAGTTTGAGCATTAGAGAAAGGTTTTTCTGATAAAACCAGAACAATAACTAGGATTATGTGTTTTGACGAATGCTGACAGAAGGACAAATTTTATGTTACCACATAAACCTAAATGTGGCCCAAAAAAATCAATTCTCAGAAATATTAAAACCAGTATATTGTGATATAATAAAGATAAAATCTAGATGCATTTGAGAAAAAAAAATTATGATGTTCATTGGTTTTCTTTGTTTAGTTAGTCTAGAACCCTTTTTGTAGTTAATGTCTAGAAGTAGAAAGAAATGTTACTCTGGAAATTTTGGGTAACTAGGTTTTAAATTGCCACAAGAATTTATAGTCTGTTTCTGATTGTTCCTTTCCCTTAATTTTAGACTACATACATGCATGCTTTAAGAATTTTATTTGTAATGTATACCCAGAAAATAGTTTTAAAACTGTTAAAAGAAATGATATCTCTGGGTTCCTTACAAACATTCATGAATACCCTATTAATCTATTTTGAAGAAATTTTTAAAATGTGTGTGTTTCCTGTATTTCAAAGGTTGTTAAGGGGTAAAGATCATGTTGCTCTGCATATGACAACCCAAGAAGTCGGTGTGTCCAATTTCTGTTACTGAGTTGGTCCCAGAAGTGGAAAGGACATTACTTTGGGAGCCTTCTATTGTGCATTTTAAGCACATATCATTCAAAGAGCAATTACATTTTTTAGCTTTTGTATAGTACTAAGATTCTTCTGAGAAAACATGTAGTGTTTTTAAAGATAAGAACTTTCAGTCTTTCCTTTACGTTTTAGGTTTCACCACTGGTGACTTCTCCAGTTTCCAAAGAGGGAACTAAGGCTTCTCTGCTGGTGGCTTTCTCCATCAGCAAGCTTGGCATAGCGTTGGCTGGCTCTATGCTGGGGTTGTCATTTCTCCCTAATATTTTGACCATAGGCAGATCCTTTCTGCTTCCTCCTCCACTAGTGAACTTTTTCTCCCCTTTACCACTTTCAGTAAGCCTCCTTCCGTCCCTAAAAGAGAAGAAGCCTTTCCCGTGTTGTCCTGCATTTCCCAGGGCGAGAGAAGGGTGTTCAAGGCTACCTAGAAGATTACTGGATGTGATTCTAGAAAGTGGGGCCCTTTGCTCTGAGAAAAAATGATGCAAGTAGTTTTGCATCTTGCAGATTTTTATTTGTTTTTCACAGGCATTTCCTTTTAATTATTTCCAATATCACAGTCAATTAAATCCATTCAACTTAGCAATTATTGAATATCCCTCCTGATCACTGAGTTCACAAAGATGAGTAAGACATAATCTTTACCACAATGATCTTATCATCTTATATGGGAAAACGTAATGTCAGATTTTCAAATCGCATTACATTATATTTTTATAACGTTGTTTATAAGTACAGACCTTCAAAGCAGTAAGATTTGAGTCTGTGTCCCAACTCGGTCACTTAGTAGCAATGTAATCTTGAGCAGGGTGCTTACCCTCCATAAACGAGAGTTTCCTCATCCCTGTAAACAGGATTAGTAATAGTACAGCTCTTGGGAATATCTAATAAAATAACGAATGTGCCTGATAAAATACAAGTGCTCAGTTAATTTTAGCTGCTATTATTATTCCTTATAACAACCTAGTAAATCGAATATTATTATCCACAATTTTTAGGAAGAAAAATCTTAGGCCCAGAGAATCAGTGGCTTGTCTGGTGTTAAAGCCAGTAAGTCTTAAAACAGGGACCATAACCATGTCTCCTTATTTTGAGCCCAGAACTTTTCCCCATTATATCATAGGGCATTGTTTCTCATACAATTTGAGAATTTATGGGTGGTACTTAGGAGAATAAATAAGATCGAGTGACAAAATGAGGAATTTATTCCCTTTAGAATTCTCACTTGCTTGTATCTGATTATGTCATGAGGAAATCTCAGAAGATGTTAGCATGTCGTGACACCTGTCTTTAACACTTCTTTCACAAATGAACAATTTTGCTGGCAATAATTTCTGCATAGATTGTAATAGCAGTGTTTACAGTTTACTCCATTTATTGTTGTTGTTGCCTTCTATTTGTATCAAGATATACTGATTTTTCCTTTAAGATAATGCTATAAAATTTCATTTTAAAATAAAAGTATTTAAGTTTTTGTCAATAATTTCAAGTAAAAAATAATTTAAATATATAAATATAAAAATATTTATTTATAAAATAATAATACCATAGAAAGTTCACAATTATATCATAAAAGTGATAAGCACATTTAAAAAAATATAGAAATCACTGCTGTGGGGACTGAAAATGCTGTAGGTCATGTTCATTGGGTCTTTTACTATCGTTGTAGATTTTTAATCTTTTCATTAACTAAATTTGTAGTTTTAACAAGCTAACTGTGTGATGTAGTTAATGAGCCTATGTGGGTTGCATAGAATTTGTACATAAAACTTAACCATATTATCTCAATCATTTTAAATAATCCCAACTTTTACCATTATTTTCTTTTTTTAGAGTGAAGACATTTTTAGGTACTTTTTACTTCTTCAAAGAAATTCTTTATGATCTTAGAAAAGCATCGCAGGTAGAGAAGCAATACATGTTTAAAGTGGGAAAGTGGGCCATTTATTTTTAGGAAAGGAGACTGAGACCACCAAATACAGAAGCAAGTTGACAGTGTGAACAAGTCTCCTGTGGATCAGAGAGGACAACTTCCTTTGTATTTTGCTTTGAAACGAATCCACAAATGCTTCATGAATATCCATTAATAATAGTTACATTCATAACTAAGGAAAACTGCCCTCCAAGTGAGCCCAGATTAATGGGGAGCAGCTGGAACACTGCCGTCCTAGGACCTTTTCCCACCCTGCCTGGGGAGATGAGATGGTCAAGGAGGGCTGATAGGATCTGTGAAAGTTACCGTTACCTACTAGGTACCAGAAATGGTGAAGTGGTCTGCTGCTCACGTGCAACAGGACTTGATAAGATGACACTGTCTCAGTTTTTGTTGATGAATGAATGATGAACAACAAACTACAGGAGGTAGTTGTGCCTAGATTCCTGAAGGGTCATTGATTTTGTTTGAAGTTGCCACTTGACAACCACACACACACACTCACAGATCATATTATCTCTCTCAAATGTAACCTCTTGGAGGAGAAGTGGACTGTTATTGAAGGGGATGTTTTGAAGGGGATGTTTTTCTAGATTTTGCCATATTTTAATAGACCACCCTTCCTCTAAGAATCTCCATATCCCTAATAGTTGGATCTTTGAATAATAATGATTAAAGTGTCTTAAAATTTCAAAGAATTGTAATTTTCAGGTCTATTCTACTACTTTTTCAAAAAGTCCAAACAAACCAAGAAAAAATTTTGTGCTCAGGTAGCTCATTAACAAACATACCCATTTGTTACATAAAAGTAGACTATAGCTCTTAAAGCTATTGTGGAAGAAAGGAATCCAGATGAAAACTAAGTCAGTACAAGAAGCCTTTGAATAATGAGTAGATCCATGGGGTTTCAATGGCAAAACTGCTAATAACTGTCGCTAATGAGTCCTCTGTCACATACGTTTCATGATAACAGCAAACTCAGTATTTTGGCAAGCAGGGAATAGGCTACAAATCATGTAAATGATTTCGTTCTATATTTTGAATGTTCTTGAAATAGATCCTCTGACTGTATTCTTTAATGTTGTCAACTGTTACCTCAAAGATTCTCTAGCTTATTGATAATGACTGGCCCCTTTGGGCAGCTAATCGTGATGGTGAACACTTTGTTCTTTCCATTAGATTGGAGAATGAATGCTGCTTTCATTCGGAGAACAGAACTTGGAAACAAGAGGAAACTAATGAAACATTAGGCAAACAGTCTGTTTTAGAAATCCTGACTTAATTCCCCTGGTGACACAAACAACAGCTTGATTTTCATAAGCCTCTGTCCGCTTCACCATTGGCTGTGGGGGGGGGCAGCTGGAATTACTATTTCCTAAGCAGCATCCTTAGATATATTACACTGAATCTACATAGTTAAGAAAGAAGAAAATGCAGTGAAATTTAAAATTAGAATTCTTTAATATTAATGCATAATATAATTTATAGTATTTATATTATAAAAAATATGAACCAAGTATTCTGGCAGAAGCAAACCTACATAACTAAATCGTTATTTAGTCTCATCAAGACATTTTGATAGCCAATGTGATTCTGCTTTCCAAGAATGACATAATGCCAAAAAGGGATAGAAAGGAAAAATACACAGCATAGAAATAGAAAATATCAGCAGCCACTCCTTACTGCCTTTCCTCCTCCCCTCTAAAAACCCATAGTTCATAAAGCCTATGATTTCAGTATGTTATCTTATAATTCTCAGAGGAACTTGCTACATCAAGTGTTAGTTGCTTTGAATATTAAAATATCCTAAAGTTGGGATAATTCTTTTTTTTATTTTTGATGAGGAAGATTTGCTCTGAGCTAACCTCTGTTGCCAACCTTACTCGTTTTTTGCTTGAGGAAGATTAGCCCTAACATCTGTGCCAATCTTCCTCTGTTTCGTATGTGGATCGCCACCACAGCATGGCTGACAAGTGGTATAGGTCTGCACCCAAGATCCAAACCCGCGATCCTGGGCTGCCAAAGCAGAGCACACTGGACTTGACCACTACATGACAGAGCTGGCCCCCAATTCTCTTTTTCTTAATGACAACTTGAGTGCATATTAATATGAGAGCTTTCAAAAGAAGTATTGATTTTAAAATGACAATATTTGGGTCAGCAAGGTATAGACTGTTGAAATAATATCAGTCTTAAAAGTTAATAACAAATAATAATGGATTAGAGTGCCAAAATATTGCCTAACACATTCTGTCAACATGTATATGAACACAGCAGGAAATCCAAAACAAAAGCTAATTTATGGAAAACTATGTATTCCTAATGACAGTTTAGACCAGTAGGGGTCCAAGTTACAAACGGCACACTTCACAAGAGATGCTTTCATTTTACGCTGAAAACTTGGTTGCACTCTGGAAGCACGTCTCAAGTCAAATCGTTGCCCTATATTTAAAGTATTTTTCTTTTTCTGTAAAATCTAATCATTGCACATGTGCATCGAATATATTTATATATTCATGAAATTGAAACATAAAATGAGGAAACTTCCCTTTTGATACCCAGGGAATCGTATGCTCAAAATGATAGTCTGACCCCATGCAATTTTATTTTATTTTGAAATAAAAACAAAGGAACAACAACATTGGTGTTCTATTACGTTGATACCTTATTGATGCCAGATGTTTTTTCCTACGCTCAATGATTTAGCCTAAATATTTATATTTTAAAATATCTTGACATATCATGGAATATAAATCTGGAAGAGACCTTACAGATCATCTAGTGCAAACCTTGCAAATTTTCGTGTAAATGAGAGATCTAATTCTCATGGAGGCCCAGTGGCTTGCCAAAGTTCCACAGCCTGTTTGAGCCAGAATGGAGAATGGGACCCAGGTCTCTTTTATATAAACAAAAAGCTCCACAAGACGCCGCAGACAGTGTGTTGAAACTGTGCACTTAGCTATGAAAGGTCAGGTTCTGATTTTCTTTTCCTGCAACTTCTGATAACATGTTCTTAATGAATCTTTCTTAGAAAGATTATTTTTGGGAAAAATGTACCATGATGGATGTGAGGTGAATTACAAGAAAGAGAAACTTTAGACCTTAGCTTGCTTAGATGAATTTCCAAGGCTTGGGAGGCTAAACAAAGCTGAACTGCAGACATTTTCAGGATGATCTTTTTTAAGTCAGTTTTTCTTGCCAGATTCTGGTTCTCATATTATCTCATACTTTTTTGTCTTTGTGAGAGTTTTTGCTTGACCTTGTAATATTAAACAGCATTTAGCCGATAATGGCAGGCATGCTAAGAACTAAACTCTAAGTTGCCAAAATCTCAGAGTGTGCTCTTCAGGGTTCTGGTGGCATAAGCTACGTTTAGGTTTCTGATGGCAAGGGTGCTTGCTTCTGTGTTCGCTTCACAAAATCCCCTATAATCTGCTCCAAGGTTCTGGCAGATTGCTGGACCATGTCACCAGCTGT
Source organism: Equus asinus (assembly GCF_041296235.1). Taxonomy (NCBI): domain Eukaryota; kingdom Metazoa; phylum Chordata; class Mammalia; order Perissodactyla; family Equidae; genus Equus; species Equus asinus. The sequence continues at coordinate 26,109,253 of NC_091816.1, read as the reverse complement.
CACCACCCCTCCTTCCCATCCATATTTGGCAGTATTTGAGAACATAGGCATGCCAGTGGAAATAATAGTAGCTGTGATAACTTCAGTGGCATGGTCTCCAGAGACAAGATCAACATTTGGCACCTTTTCTCTCAACATGGAACTAAAAATGGCACTGAATTTGCTACTTGGTGGTATATAATTTTCCTTAATTACACATTGTGGTTTCAAATGTTCCACATGCTGGCTTTTAAGTATCGAACCAACATATATTGGTTAAAAACAATGGCATGGCCTCTTTTTTCTATGGGGAAGAAGTGAAATAATTATAATACTATGGATTCCTTTCATCTCCATCAGCCCTGAAAAACAAAAGGAATGTGTGCTGTAATTTCGCTCACTGGAATGGTCTTTGAGCCTGAAAGAAAATTTCTTCACAACATTTCACTAATAGATTTTTACTTGCCTATTGTCTCAAAGTTATTTCAATTGATGAGGTTCTTTTCTTAACATATACTGGGAAGGCCTACAAAAATAAGATTAAGAAGTGGTAGAATGAATGCTTTTGAATTATAGAAGAAATATTTTAGTTTTAAATATCTTAAAATTGGTTACAGTCTAAGAATATCACAAGACAACCTAAAAGAATGTGGTCGAGAGTAGACGATTTGGCTATTAGTAACATAGGTTGCCACAGTGATTGATGGCTTCACATCCATGTGAGTCACTCCCAGAGTTGATACCATTATAATTTTTTTTTATCATTGACCTGGGTGATGGTATAAAGAGTGTGCTTATCAATTTTGTAGATGACAAATGTCAGATATTACAACTAGTTTAAAAGGGTTCTGACTGACTGGGAACCATCTTGGAAATCTATGTTCTCCCGCTTGGAGAAGAAGGGAGGAATTATTCGAGGTGCCCTCCAAGGCTTCTTCTGATGTCAACAGTCTCAGATTCTCTGTTAGTCACCTCTGTGCCCCGAGAAGCAGTTCAGCTACAGAGATCTAGGCCTCTAAGATCAAATCTAAGCAAAATATTGAAAAAGCTGAATTATATGTTAAACTTTCCTTTAACTGTCCTCTCTCATTTTTCCATAGCTAAAATCATATACATTCATTCCATTTCCTCCCAAACTCCCCTTTCTCCTTCCTGTCAAACTACCTCTTTTTACCCCCTAGCCACAAAGATCCATTTCTACTTCTCTTACAATGCCCTATTCCTCACACTCCAGAAAGTAAAAAGTTTATTCAAATGTAAGGTGGAATGTTTCAGAAGAAATAATACACTGCTGTGGCCAGTCAGCATAGTTATTAATTCCAGGAAGCCTTCATGAAGAAATGTCATTTGAACTAGACTTTAAGGCGTTGGTGAGATTTCATCAGGCAGAATTGGGGGGAAGCATCCCAGAAACTAGGAATTGTAGGAACAAAGGCATGGAAGCAGGAAAATTCAGGGCATGGTTTAAATGGTTGGCGATCAAATCTGGCCAGCTGGGGTCTATGAGAGGAAGTAGTAGGAGGTATACAGGAGATGCCTGCTAGCGGAAGACCATTATCAGAGATGCTTTCTGGGAAGGTAACTCTGGGAACTATGTGTGCATTGAAATGGAGGAGAGGAAAACTAATTAAGAGTAATGAAGGTCTCTTCCAAACTCGATTTCAGCTGGTAATGCCTAAAACCAAAAGACCAAGAAAGTAGCACTATGAGTGTTATGCAGACCTAAGGAGGGAAATAGCAAAAGATCCAGCCCAAAGAAACAAGAATGGATTTTTGTCTTTACTTTTGTTTTTTTTTAAAGATTTTATTTTTTTCTTTTTCTCCCAAAGCCCCCCGGTACGTAGTTGTGTATTTTTAGTTGTGGGTCCTTCTAGTTGTGGCATGTGGGATGCCGCCTCAGCATGGCTTGACGAGCAGTGTCATGTCTGCGCCCAGGATTCGAAGCTGCGAAACCCTGGGCCCCAAAGCAGAGCATGCACACTTAATCACTTGGCCACAGGGCCAGCCCCATGAGAATGGTTTTGTCTAAGGAGTGGGAAAATCAGATGAGTGAGTTAAGGACTCTTTGCCTTAACAAGCTTTGTAAAACTGTGTGCATTTATAACTTGGAGAAAATGAAAACTGAATTAAAAAAACTTTAAGTGAGGTCCTAGAATAGAGGAGCGATGCTGAAAACAAAACAAATGCAATTAGGAGAGAGATTACTGTATTTAGCAATTGATGGGATGGGAATTTGGGGGAGGAAGAGAAGTTAAAGAGACAGGGTTTACAATTCTGGTGACCAGTAATGGTGGCTAACATTCTATTGAGTGTTGGCACAAATCTGAGGGCTTTGTATACATCATCTTATTTAGTTTTACAGCAGACTTATAAAATAGGTACTCTTATAACTCCTATTTAATAGGTGAGAAAACTGGGAATTTCAGAGGTTAAGTAATTACCCAGGGCCACTTAGTTAGTGGTTGTTAGAACCGTGACTCAACCCATGGCCATATGCCTTCATTGCCCAGGCTAAAGAAGTATCATGAGCAGGGAAACAAACCTGGAAAGCAAAGAAATTATGAGGATAGAGACAATTTATTCTGTCCTTAGTAAAGTTTGAGGTACTCACAGGATTTCTAGTATGTCTAGTGAGAAAATGTAAAGTCCAAAGTGTGGGTCAGTGAGAAAAGAAGTCAGTATTAGGCATACGTATTTGAAAGTTACCCATCCACATGGAATTGAAAGTTGAAGTCATAAAAGCAGATGAAGAATAAAGGGAGGTCAAGGAAGCACTTTGGTGAATGTCTACATTTGGGAGATACATGGGGGAAAAGTTGTATAAGTCAGGAGGGACTAGGTTTTAAAATGGTAAAAATGACCCTAAAAATCTCAATGGCTTTACTAGTTATTCGTGCCTTTAGTGCACCTTCACAAATTACCCCAAAATTTAGCCACTTGAAACAACAAACACTTATTATCTCACAATTTCTGTAGGCCGTAAATCTAGGCCGAACTTAGCTGAGTGCCTCTGGCTCTAGGTCTTTAAGGTTGCAGACAACCTGTAGACTGGGGCTTCGGTCTCATCTGAAGGCTCAGCTGGGGCTGGGGGAAAATCTGCTTCCAACTCCACTCACGTGATTTTTGGGAAGCCTCAGTCTCTCACCATATGGGCTTCTCCACAGTGCTGCCTCATGATCTGCCTGCTGGTTTCCCTCATAGAAAGCAATCCAAACGAGGTAGAGCAACCAAAATGGAAGCCGCAGTCTTTTATAACCTAGTCTCAGAAGTGACATTCCATCATTTCCGCCATCTTGTTTCCATTATAAGCAAGTCGCTAAATCAAGCCTACACTCAAGAGGAGGGAATGATACAAGGGCATGAATACTAGGAGGCATGGGTTATTTGAGGCCATTTTAGAGGCTACCTACTGCAGTGCTTAACATGATGGTTTGTTTCTTGCTTAAGCTAAGTGTTCAGTGTAGGATGGCAAGGGAGTTATGCTCACCCGAGGATCCAGACTAACAGAATCGCCACTCAGCATGTTTCTGTGATCACTGCATGGAAAAGCAACAAATTACTTATTGATTCTTAAAGCTTCCTCCCAGAAGTGGGACACACTATGTCTGCCCACATTTCATTGTCCAGAGCAAAGTCATAAGACTTCAGAGGAGCAAGGAAGGGTAACCCTACCCTTTCCTGAAGAACTGTGCATGTCCAGAAGAGCTGGAATACGTGTGAATGGCCCTTATGACTTCCACACAAGCATTCGGTGAAGACAACTGAGAAGCTGCAGTCAGAGAGCTCAGAGAACCCAGGAGAATTATCAGAGGAGGATTAAGTATTAAGGATGTATGGCTAGTGATGCCAAATACTATTGAAACATAAACGAGGTGAACATTGATAAGGGGCTACTAGATGTGGCAATTCAAGAGATCACCCATAACCATTGAGAGAGAGGTTTTAGTACAATAATTAGGAATATGTGTCAAAATGAGGAGGAAATAAGGAGTATGTGCTGAAGTAGAAACAAGACGTGGTCTCTTCTTTTGAGATATATGGCAGTAAAGGGAAGGAGAGAAATTGGATAATAATTTGAAGGAAATCAGAATGAAGAGACCTTTTAAAACGCTGATTCTGTAATTGAGCATGTTATTTATACCATCCCTCAGAGTTGTGTGTAATCTGCGCATTTTGATAGCATTGTTTTTTATATCTTCATCCAAATCATTGATAAACATGCTTAAGTAGGAGGGCCAAACAGAACCTTCAGTGTGTGATCAGTCAGATGCTGATCCCTCCGTACTCTGTGGGGTGGGTTATTCAATCTCTGACAGAGCCACATTTCTTCATCTTAACAACAAGGCTTTTCTGCAGAGTGACTAGTCATAACAGTTGGGTTTTTTTTAATTGTGGTAAGAAACACATAACATAAAATTTATCATCTTAACCATTTTTGGGTGCACAATTCAGTAGTGTTAAGTATATTCACATTGTTGTACAACAGACCTCTAGAATTTTTTCATCCTGCAGACTGAAACTCTGTACCCATTAAACAACAATTCCCAATTTCCGTCCTACCCCTAGCCCCTTGTAACCTCCGTTCTACTTTCTGTCTCTATGAATTTGACTACTTTAGGTACCCTATATAAGGGAAATCATATAATATTTGTCTTTTTTTTTTGACTGGCTTATTTCACTTAACATAGTGTCCTGAAAGTTCATCCAGGTTATAGCATGTGACAAGGTTTTCTTCCTTTTTAAGACTGAATAATATTCCGTTATATGGATATACCACATTTTGTTTATCCATTCTTCCGTTGATGGACATCTGGGTTGCTTCCACCTCTGGACTATTGTGAATAGTACTGTTATGAACATGAGTGTGGAAATATCTTTTCGAGATTCTGCTTTCAGTTCTTTTGGGTATATATCCAGAAGTGAGATTCTGGACCATATGGTAGTTCTATTTTTACTTTTTTGAGGAGCTGCCATATTGTTTTCCATAGTGGCTGTGCCATTTTGCAATGTCACCAGCAGTGCACAAGGGTTCCAGTTTCTCCACATCCTCACCAAGAGAAGTCATAATTTAGACTACACATCAATCTGGGGAGGCCATAGGCTGACAGTCATTAACACAATACATGAATTTGTTTATTCATATTGCTCTCCTTTCACACCCAAGATTTGCACTGAAGGAGGCCTTTCCTCACTCTTCTCTTTTCCTCCCACCCGATGGAGTCATTTGCCATTCTTCTGTACTGAGTCCTTACTCTGCATATGCATTTATGCTAGTTCTCTTAGGAGGGCTATAACACACACAGGCTGTCATAATCGCCTCACCTGCAACCTTATGGGAAGGAACACCTGGGAGCTTTGGAGAGAAAAGCACCTGCAGGGAGGGTTTAGGGAAGGTGGAATCATACATTCTTTAGCTATGCTATGTGTTAGATGGACTACCTTTAAATAAATGTTTAAATTTAAGTGTAATGTACATTTAGGAAAGTATACAGATCATAAGTGGACACATCAGTGGAACACGGCATAGAAAAATAGAACATTACCAGCATTCCAGAAGCTCCCTTTGGATTCTCCCAGTCATTACCTGCCCCCTCCTCTCTAGAGGTAATCACTTTGGTGACTTGTTCCTATCAATTGATTTTACCTGCTTTTGGACTTTATACATATGGACTTAGAAAGTGTTCAAGTTTTTTGTGATTAGGTTCTCTTGCTCAATATTATGCTTGTGGGATTTCTCCATATTGTTGCATCTGGCAGTGGTTCATTCATTTACACTGCTGTATAGAATTCCATTGTATTGACTGTACTATAATTTCCTTATCCATTTTACTGCTGGCGGACGTCTGGGTTGTTTCCAGTTTGGGGCTATTGCAAATGATGCTTCTGTAAACATTCTTGTTCATGCCTTTTGGCGCTATGTGTATACATATTTCTACTGGATATATAGATGGACTTTTATAGACCAACTTGGGACTTAATCACCATTTCTAAGATTTCCCATTCCAAACAGGCAACTTACAAATGATCTTGCAAAATATAACCATTTGTAGTTGGTACACACCTTGTGTTTACAAGCCAATTTTAACAAATGGACAACTTCTGATTATATTTGTTACTGTCAAAAAGAGAGATAAATTAACAATTTGTGTTACACTTTTTAAAATTTCCTTAATGTGAATGCTCAGTTTTAATTTGGAACAATTCAGACAAGTAGGAAAACAGCACAGTGTAGAGAAAGGAATCCGGAAATAGGATCCGGAGGTCTGGTATCACGAGTCCTCTTTATACACTAACTCTTGAAAAGACATTGGGTAAGTCCCTGACCCTCTCTCTGCCTGTGTGTCATCCTAAACAGAGATAATGACCCCTGTCACACGCTACATTATTAGAAGATAATAGACATCAAGGTATCTTAAAAGGTGAAAAACACACTGAACAGACATATGATATTATTGCTCTCATCCACAAATTCCATTCTTCCTTGGATAACATTTTGGATATGCATCCAGCCACCCTTCATTAAAATCACCTAGAAAGACATGGAAATAGCAATGTAAACCTATGAAACATGATAGCAGAAACAAAACTTTTTTAAAGATTAAATCCACATAAATACTATTTCTATAACTTTAAAATATGCAATGCAAGTATAGTGTTTACTTGTGTAATTTTTCAATTGTTGTTTTTACAGACTCTTGGAGTTCACCATAATAGCCTCTTTTTGATCTCATCATCATCATCGTATTACCGCAAAAATTTCTTTTAAGGGCCATCCCCAGTGGCTAGTGGTTAAGTTCGACATGCTCCACTTTGGCAGCCCAGGTTCGGTTCCTGGGTGCAGACCTACACCACTGGTCTGTCACTGGCCATGATATTGCAGTGGCTCACACACAAAAAGAGGAAGGTTGGCAGTAGGTGTTAGCTCAGGGCAAATCTTCCTCAGGGGAGAAAAAAAAAACAGACCTAGAGATGAATCCATTTGCATCTCTCCTAAATAACTACTCATTTAAAAAAATTTCTTTTAAGACAGTATGGTGTAGTGGAAAAGTACTTGCATGGAAGAACAATACCTGAACATACAAATAATATCTGTTAATATCTTTGCCCACCCTCCACCCCAAATGCTGTGTCTGCCTTCAGTTTCCTAGATCTAGTGGAGAAGCACTATCTGTAGCCTGTGGCCCTTACGGAAGTTACATTTTGCTTCCTTCTGAATGGATTTTCACGCCCCACTGCTCTCTGGTAGAATAGAGAGGTGTGTCCCGATACGCCCTTTGTTGTCCGAAGGTCTGGGTTTAAGGTCAATGTCCACAGCTTACTGCTGGGAACTTTAAACTCTCAAAAAGCCCCAGTTTTCTCAGATTTAAAATGAAAAAAATCTATATAGTAATAGTAACTATTCAATGGAGTCTTTGTGAAGATTCAATGAGATAATGCAGGTGAAGCGTTAGCACAAGACTTGACACATAGTAAGTGTTCAGTGAATCTTGTATTTTTTAAATAGATAGCATCACCATGTTGTAACACCAGCTGTGGCTGAGAGAATGCTTGGTGTGGCTGCCAGCCTATATACCTCCTCATCTAAGCTGTCTGCCCAGAGGGGTGAGGGCCTCCGAAGAGCACAGAGCTCCCAGCCACATCTTAACGCTCTTCCCACACCCTCCATTAGGTCCTGCGTAAACCAAGGATCATTGGAGTCTTTGTGAGTAGCGGCAGCAAATGCTTTCCCAGGGGTTCAGATCTGCTTTCCAGCTCAGGCCTTGAAGAATTGGGCTGGCCCTTCTTTATTTACAGATGTGTTTTATTTCACTAATTTTCCCTTTATTTGTCTGCCAAGACATTCCATGTAGTTTTATTAAACCAGTGCTCAGTAATTTCTGTAGCATTCTTGACTTTTTGCTGCCTCTCTCTGTCTCGCTCTCTGTCTGTCTGTCTCTTTCTCATTAACTTTGGAACCAGTCTCACTAATGCTCTGTATTTATGTAAAAATCTTAAGTTACACATACTGAGTGTCAAGAGCTCCACTAAATGCCAAACGCGAACGTTTTCAAAGTATGTAATTTCCTAAGACCAAACAACTCGTGGGTCTGTTTTCAGTGCAGTGTTAAACAAGATATAATATTATTGGGTATGGTCCTCATTATACAGCATCTTAAGTAGAACTGGATTCTCATTTTATTGAGATTTTTTGTAATAAAAAACATATATTATAAAGCTGTTGGCCATCTGGCAAAAAATAAAATAGCTCTCTGAACACAAACATAACATTTGACATCTGTGCACGATCCATGGGTTCTCTCTCCTCCTCAAAGTCTATTAAAACCAATAATTTGAGCAAATCTATCATTGAAGAAGACTTCTTATGGTACATAAAAGCTCACCATGATGATAAATTATTTTGTGTAGAAACTTTGACCCTTTTGGAATATATATCGTTGCTGTGCCAAAGTATGTCTGTCAAACCTTTTACTGTGTGCAGAACTAGCTCCCATTATTTTATTCAAAAATTGCTGAAATATCTGAAACCTTGAAGAATGTATGAAGTGGTAAATGTTTAGAAACTCTGGACATTATGCCACTCAAACACTACGTAATTTAATGCAAATGGCGTATGGAGTTATACCTCTTTAGAAGTTGATAATTGGTAAATTTGAGAATTCTATAACCTGTATCTTAATCCTTGAGAAGTCAAGAGTTTAAAAGGAATTGCCGGCAGACTATAATTTAAGCAGGAAGTATGAGTATAAACATTTGTTACAAATCTACAGGGTAGATGTAACTATGTTTGTATCTATTCATGGTATGTTTTTTACGGTAGCATGATTTTATATTAGGTATTGTTAACAAGAGAATGTGAGGCTGGTAATAGAATATCTCCAAACTGTTAAATCTTTAAAAAAAAATTCAATCAACTGTGTATAGTACTACTGGGCTTCCACTCAACTATGTTTCATATGGCATTACGCTAAGGCAGTCATTAATGAACTGTTGATATAGCACTCCATTCTTAGCCATTTATGCATTTGTTTTATATTTTTAAACTTTTCCTTGAAATTAGTATATTTTTATCCATTAACAGTGCTTTCTTAGATTTTAAAACCTCGAAAACAGAATTCATTTATTGAGACCTACTAGGTAGCAGGCCCTGTAGAAAGTGAATGAGTTACAGGAGTGAACTCACACAGTCGGGAGGATGCTGAGCCCAGTGAGGGAAAGCTTCTGCCAGAAGTTGACACTTACTGTCTGAGCAACGAGTAGGTATTTTACAGTGGGTGGAGAGCATTGCAGGCAGAGGGACTGTTTATTGAGAGGTACTATGATCTGGTCAGGTGACTCCAAAAGTTCAATGATGTAAAGTACGGAATAAATAAATGGAATGCCTATATGCTAAGAGCTGTCCTGCTGAGTGCCAGCTATCCTTCGCATAAAGTGCCTAGAAAGCTCACGTCAATTAAGTAGGGTAGGTCTGAACAGCTTCATTTTCTACGTAAACCTAATGTTTAACAATATTACATCATTTGTCCAAGATTGTAAATCCTAGATTGAGGACTGAACCAAAATTTAACGACACCTGAAGCCCTGGCTCTTTATACTGTGCGATTTAGTTTTGTTACTACGTATATTGGATATTTAATAAGGGCTTTTTGACAGTGGTTGTTATCACACTGTCTCTAACAATGTTATTTAAACACATACGTCTTTCCTCACCTCTCTGGTAAATTCCAATATGTATATAGTAAATAATGTCAAAAAATTCCCTTTTGTGATATAATAATATGACCATAGGGAAACTTAGCCTTTTTAGGTATTAATTCCTAAACTACATTTTGTGGAACACAAAGGAATGTTTGTAAGTGTTAATGGTTAATATGGCAGTGATTAATCTTCTAAATATTTTAAATAAATTAAGAAAAATAATAATATATAAAAATTTTAAATTACATTTATAAATGTATAATTATATAGTCTTCTAGTTATCTATTTTCTAAATATTTTAAATAAAATTAGTAAACACATTTACAAAATTTTTACAAATTAATAATAATGAAATTCTAATAAATTAATAAAATTAAGATTAAAAAAAAAAATACCCACATCAGAAACTCTACATGAAATTACCTGACACATACACATGTTGCTTCCTCTGTGTCATTGCTAAATTGAATGTCATAAATTTGAAGATTATTCATCTTAAATTTAGGATATTCAAATATTATTATGTTTTGTACATCTGAATCTATTTTGATCATTTCATCTGCCAACAGATTCATCTGTGAGACTAGTTTTTAGTTTTTGATTTAATCCAAATGAACAGCATTGTGTCTCTTGAGAACCTGTAGATGTTGCAACAAAGTATTATGCATGTGCAAGTGGCCTGTGGTCAAGTAAGCTTGGCAAATGCTGCTATAGAGCATTCTACCACTTACTTAAATGATGATGAAGAGTGAAACTGGAACAAAGCAGAGCAAATAATGATTCATTCCTAAGAGTTTCCTGGTAGCAATTAACTGAGTAATAGCAAATCATTATTAAAATGCTGCCATATTGCACTGCATTGCTACCTAAATTGCATTTGTGTGAGAAACTATTTGTACTCTAATTTTTATTATGCAGTTATCCTTGGTGTTTCGGAACATGGAAATTTTCACTTTACATATGACTCGTGTTATAAACATGTTTACCATTTACTGTTGTAACTAAAAACAGCAGATCTTTAAACAACTTGTATTTTTCACCCCCAGCAATGCATCTCTTTGGCCTCAACTGGCAGTTACAGCAGACTGAAAATGACACATTTGAGAATGGAAAAGTGAATTCTGATACCATGCCAACAAACACTGTATCATTACCTTCTGGTGACAATGGTAAGAGAAAGAATTCTGTGTCTCGTAGTTTTCTTTTAACACTTCTTTTCCATAAATTTATTTTTACTCATGTTACATCCAGTTTTATGTGGGAGATGGAAAATGTTTGGAATTACAGATATCATTTTTTAATGAGTGGTTTTTATTAGTTGACTTCAAAGATTGGCATTCACATTGTTATTATAGGAATAATATGATTTTCTGCCTTCTGATTTGATGGCTAGGTCACCTTTCCTTCCTGCAAGTGTGTATTTCATTTTATTTTGAGTCTGTAAATAGATTATGATTCAGTGCGTCATCTCTTATATTACCTTGGGTCTATTAAGCTTTCTTCAGTCAAATAGTATGTGGAATTGGAATACTACATTAATTTTGTTATAAAAAGGCTTTAAATGCAAAACACGTAAAAGGATTATAATTTATTGACCTTTCTTCTGGTTGCCCATTCTCTAAACCTTCAAAAGTTTGCGCTTCGGGCTAACAGACTTTCAAATCAATTGGCTCTGAATTAAAAACGGAATTTAAGAGGTAGGTTAGAGAATGCTGTGTTTCATTTTTCCAAATTAAACACCCAGAAAAATGTATACACATGTAATGGTATTGTATATACCCGTCTATTATTTTTATGTAGGTGTGTGTGCCTCTATATAGGTCTTGGCATTTGGCATCCTCTGACTTTTTGCAAAATGTCCTAATACTTTATATCTCAAAGCAACCAGATCAAGACACCTTTTCCTCTCACATGATAAATGTGTTGTTTGTCTTTAAGCGTTTCCCTAGCTTTTCTTCCTCTTGTTTCTTCTTATCTAGCATATTTGTATTCTGCTTTGGCGTCAACTGTGTTCATCCTCAAGTGGCTAGTTTCTTTGCAAGACTAAAAGGAAGCATTATATATTTATATATAATATAATACAATATATTTATTTATATTTATATATATGCTGCATTTTATATTAACCATTGACTGTGACTAATGCTTTTACATATTTCGTTGTTGTTGTTCTTTGCTTTCCCATCTTCTGTTTTAACAATACTACTTTATGGCACTTCTCTTCCTTCTTAGGGAGGCTGAGGAATTTTATAAAACATTAGGTTTTGGGGACTGGCCCCATGACGTAGTGGTTAAGTTTGTGCACTCCGCTTCGGCGGCCCAGGGTTCAGATCCCAGGCGTGGACCTACACACCACTCATCAAACCACACTGTGGTGGCATCCCACAAACAAAATAGAGGAGGATTAGCACGGATGTTAGCTCAGGGCCAATCTTCCTCACCAAAAAAAAAGACATTAGATTTTCATACTAATAATATCCCCACCCCCACCCCCACCCCTGTATGGAGCCTTTTGATACAAAGTCCTACACGTTCCAAAAAGCTATAAACTGGTGACAGTGGAAGTCACTGCACAGTAGATTAAAGAAAAGTGAAGAAAAGCTTTCCTGATTAAAACTGTTGGTGGGAAATTTCAATTAAGTAAAATATAATTATTTTAAACAATGGTTTGATTTTTTTATATGCTGATAACACACATATGAACAAATCAAGTAACTACACAGAAATCAAGAGTATTTATTTCTGGTTTATATAGATTGAAATTTAGACTGTGTCTTAAAGTGGATGGTTCCTGTGAAAATGGTCAAGTGGCACTTATTAACCACACATGTAGGGAACTTTTTTTCAGACTGAAGAAATTATACTAAAGAGAAAAATGCTTATTGTAGACATTTTATTTGTTTTACAACATCCTAACCTCTTATTATGATTAAAATGAAAATAGAGTGTGGCTAATTAGTTTCACAGTACTTGAAAAGCTTGATCCTGAGAAAGCTGTGACGTCAGAGGTGCTCGCACAGATGGGTCCTGGGTACTGGTATTTTCCAGGGAAAACCTCCGGTCTAGTCAGCATTCCTCAGCTCACATAGGCCTCTATTCAAATCCCAGCTTCTTCGGGAAACCTATTTACTTTGTAACCTTGGTCAACATGCTTAGTAGTTCAGATCTGCAAGAAAATTTTATGACAATCTAGGATCATATGAACCCCAGACATTTGGAAGAAGGTCATATAAATATGGCTTCAGAAACCTCCATGGAGCTGGAGTCCTATAAAACAGTGAGAAACTATTGACCATGACTGCGTGAGAAATACTTGTTACATGGACACCCACATACACATACGCACATATATCTGAAATATGTTTCCCGAAATAGTACTCATGCTCATTTTGTGAAATGCACCCCGATATTTTCTATTCTGTTTTATTGTAGTTCCCATTTATAACAAATGCTAGTTGAAATTCACTCAGATAATTTCACAGTTTAGAAAGGATGGTGGTCCGCAGGTTCAAAAGCCCTGTTCTGAAATTCTCCTTCTCTAAGAGGGACTGAAGTTCCCCACGTGCTCATAGAATGCGCTGAGTTCAGTCTCTGGGCGCCTGGAAAGCGACTGTGTGTATGCGTGAATCAAGTACCGTCTTTCTTTCTAGCCTCCCACGTAAGATAACAGATGCCCCAGAATGAGTTAGTGCCCTGGAGAAAAACTGACCCTCCCCTGCCACTTGGACTAGGAGATTCATAGGAATTTCTCTTTATGGAAGGAAGGCTGTCTCTGGGCTCAGATCTTGTCCGAGGTGTGATGTAGACAGTAGTCACTTGTTGTCTTCTTTATTATTTCTCAGATAACCCAAAAAACTCTAAATTGTAAGAAATTCTTATTTCGTTTTTCCAAGTAAATGTTCTTGGTATGTATTAAATATTTGTAGACCTAGAGTGCAGGGGGTGGGGGTGGGGGGACTCTATTTGGAAAAAGGAGGTACCTTAAAAACACTGCTTTTAAACCTCTGTGACAAACCTCAATGTTCATGTACCATCACCCACTACTTCAGTTTTATACACTGTCCAGAGAAGCAGATCCCGTCATCTTTTTAGAAATTCTAGGAGATTACAACCCTTATGAAAGCCTTAGAATTCTGAACGAAGCCCACTAGGAGACTTTACCGTGCTAAGCATAATGAGAAAATTACTTCACGGCTTCTGAATGCAGTACTCTTGTTTATGCGGTCCTACTTTATTCTTATTTTATAAATATAATTCTAAGGAACAGTCATGGTACTAAGGGTTCAGTAAACTCCCGGCTTGCTTCTAAGTTAATTCTAAACTGAGGCTGCTAAATGGTATTTAGTATTGAAAAGAAGAATTCCTATTATACCCCGTGATCCTCTGCTGATTGTTCTTGAGACTTTCTTTGACTACAAATTTTAGAGATGAGATGTCAGAAGTGTGGGGTCTCAGGAAATCCTGATGGAAGTGGGCAGTATGAAGAAAGAAGTAAGAATGAAGTTTTTAGCTCAAACACCAGTCTTTTTCCAGAAACTAAAATTATTCCCCTGGACCAAGGAATTCCTTTAGCCTAATGACCTGGAAAGAATGACACAGGCTTATATTCAAATCCTAGCTCCTTCATTTATTTACTTTGTAACCTTGAACAAGTTACTTAACCTCTCTGAGCCTCAATTTTCTCATACATAAAGAAGGAATAATAATACCCATCTCCTGGCTCACCAACTTCAACAGTCTGGCTGCCCTACTACATTTGCCTTGCCAACTCTCGCTCCCACACTTCTCAACAGTTATTTCAAACCTTCCTACTGTACAGAAAACTCCAGTCCATCCGCTGTCTCAGCAGATGGCTTTACGTTCTGTTGAACAAAAAACTAGGAGGGAGTTCTCTGAATTTCATGTAAACAAATCTCCATTCCTATGCGTATCTGGACCTATCCTTTCACGTTTTTCTCACTAGTCAAGGCTAATCTTTGCATAAGGACTCTTGATCCCATTCTATATCTTCAGAATTTCCCCACTCTACTGATATCTTTCAGTCAACATTTGAACATTCTGAAATCTCTCACATCTTTAAAAAAAAAATCCTGAGTCTACCTCCTACGCCAGTCCCACCCTATCTTTCTCTTCTCCCCTCCTTCTTGAACGTAGTGTATATATTCACTTAATTCATTTCCTTACCTTTCACTTACTCCTGTTACCCAGTCCGGCCTCTGTGATACTCCTTTCTCATGACTGTCCTCTACCACCACCACTCATGGAAACCGAGGTCTTCCAGAGTTAGCAATTGCTCTGTCAGTAGCATCAATTAATACTCTTCAATCTCTATTGTATTTAGGTTCTTGGTAACATTTAATAGGTAACCTATCCCCCCTAATTAAATATTCTTTCTCTTTAGCTTCTATGATACCACATTTGCCTGGGCTTCCTGACTTTTTGGTAGTGACTTCTCAGTTTATTTAGTTGACTTATCTTCTTCTGTCTGATCCGTAAACATTGCTGTTACCCAGGACTCTGATCTTTTCAGAATATAATCTCTTTGAGCTCTCTCATCCACTCTCCTGACTCCAGTTACATTCTCTGTGCTGTGTGTTATGTTACACTCTGTGTGCTCCCAAATCAATAAGTACAGCCTACATCTCTCTCTGAGCTCCAGACATCAACTACATAAAATCTATCCAAGTATCTTTGGAACATCTCCACTTGGGTGTGTTCCAAGCACCTCAAACTCCACATGTCTAAAACTAAACCCATCAAGTACTTTAGTTACGTATTATTGCATAACAAGCCACATCAAAACTCGGTGGTTTCAAAGAACAATTGTTATCATCTCTCATGGTTCTGTGGCTTGACTGGGCAATTTTTGTGTTGGGTCTCTCATGCAATTGCTTTCAGATGTCAGCTGGATCTGTTTGAGCTGGGAGTCTAGGGTGGCTCACTCTCATGGCTGGCAGTTGATGCTATTTGTTGGCTGTAACTCACCTGTGACTGTCAAATGGAGCATCTGACCATAGCCTTCCATGTGGCTTGGGCTTCTCAGAATATAGTGGCTGATCCTGAAGAGGAGTATCCCAAGAGGGAACATTCCAGGAGACCCAGACAGAAGTCACAGAAGGCTTCTTGTGACCTAGGACATTGGACATTCCAGGATGTCACTTCCATCACATCCTCTTGGTCAAGAAAGGCAGTAAGATCAGCCTGGATTCATAGGAAGCAGAATTAAACTCCCCCTCTTCACTGGGGAATGGCAGGGACACCTTGCATAAGGCATGTGGGATGGAAGATGTTGTGGCCGTCTTTGGAGAACACAATTGGCATATCATCTTTCTTTCCCTATTTGCCTTCTTTCAGTGCTTTTTATATTAGGAAATGGCATCATTCTCTAGTTCTCTGAGAGTCACACTTGACTCCTCCTACTCTCTTACCTCCCATACTCAATCACTTACCAAGTCCTGTCAATTCTAACTTCAAAATATCTCTTGGATCCTATCATCTCTCACCTGGATTACAGAAGTCGCCTTCTTTCTGGGATATATCTCTCTCGTCTTGCTGATCCATTCTTCAAACACAAATTTGAGATATCAATACCCTGCCTAACCCCTTCAGTGACCTAGATTCTGGTCAGATACCTTTAAATGACTTACAAGGCTCTCCACAATCTGGCTGTTAATCACACCATACTGTAATATTGAAACAATATAGCAGAGAGATAAAGAATCGAGGCTCTTGAGGCCAAACCACATACTTTCCTATCCTAGTGCTGATCGTGAATGCCTGTGTTACTTGGGACTTTGTACTTAAGTTTTCTCATCAGTTAGAATGATCTTGAGTATTCAGCATAAATACTTAAAAATGATGTGTAGTATATAGTAAATGCTTGAAAAATGTTAGTGGTTATTGCTATTACCATTTAATGTATGTCTTCTTTGCTAGAGTATGAGGCACAGATTGTATTTATTTTTCCACTGCTCTGTCCGAAGCTCTCAGCACAGTAATAGATGCCAGTAAGCATTTGTTGAATGAGTGAATGAAAATAGTATGACTAAAGTATGTATAAAGTATATAAAGGAGTCAACACAATGCCTGGCATAAAGTAGACACAAAGCAAATGTTGGTGCTGTATAGTGACTAAGAATTGAAGCCCTGCCACTCACTGGGTGGCTTTAAGTAAATTACCTTCTCTAACCTCCTGTGTCTTCATGGGGTAGTACTGAGGTTTAAATCAGATAATGCATATAGGGTGACAAGAGTGATTGGAACATGGCAAGTATTTGATGCATGTCAGACATTATTAGTTCATTTTTTCTACAATTCAAGATTATGTACTTGTAGCTTGTAGCAAAATTCTTAAGGAGACAGATCCTTAAATCAGCATCAATAATATCCTCTAAAGCCTCTTATAACCTAGGACATTGGACATTCCAGGATGTCACATCCATCACATCCTATTGAATGCTCTTCCTTTGAATGCATAATACTCATTCACCATGAGTTTATTTATTGAGTGTAGACCATGTGCCTTGTTCAGAGCAAGGTTCGGAGAACACAACAGTGAAAACACAGTCACAGTTGTTCCCGGAGCGTGTGAATTGCTAGGCAAGACAGGAATCAAGCATGCAATTAGTATGAGTTAGAAAATGCACAATAGGAAAAGTAGAGGGTACCATGGGTAGACATTTCAACACAGGTGTATTCGAAAGGAGCAATAAGACAAATGCCAAAATTTAGCATAGATATATGGTATAATGTAAGACAAAAATGAAAGGCCATAAATTTTGGTTAGTATAACTCTGGCAAATGACTCCTCCAATCAAAAAAAAATTTTTTTATACAAACTTTCAGTTATAAAATAATTAAGTCATGGGAGGTAATGTACAGCATGGTGACTGTAGTTAATAATACTGTATTGTGTATTTGAATGTTGCTAGGAGAGTAGATCTTAAAAGTTCTCATCACAAGAAAAAAAATTTTAACTATGTGAGTGATGGATGTTAAGTAGATTTATTGTGGTAATCATTTTGCAGTATATACAAATATTGAGTCATTATGTTGTACATCTGAAACTAATATAATGTATGTCAATTATATCTCAGCAACAAAAAATAAACTCCTTTTGTATGAGTACAAATTGAAAACCTCGTGTGTGTGTGTATATATACATAGACATGATTCATCCTGTTGAAACAAAATAATTCAGATTGCTTTTAAATTTTACATTGTTGTCCCTCATGTATGAATTGTCTCAAGTACTAGACAATTTAAGACAAATAGAATTTATAGCAAGATAAAGATTGCCTGTGAATTGAAGAAATGGGACTCATAGGGCTGGAAGAGCGTTGAGTTTTATTCAAAATTGTTTGTAGTATTTGTGTTGCAATGTACAATAGTTCCTCAACTGGTGCTATGTTGATTTTGTCCATTAAACTATGTTTGCAGGGTGGGTATGTTTTAATTCACGTAGCTTGTGATGTCGCCCTGTGTATCCACAATGCTAAGTTATGGCATGTGGTTATTTATAAAAAGGCATGTTCTCTCAGAGATCTCAAAGTCAGGGTCTGAATCCAAGGTGAGGTCATAGACTTGGAGGGTGGGCTATTGATCGTCTATAAATGCCTAACCTTGCTTCCTGACGTCCTAATTATTAGTGCCTCTGTGGGACTGAGGGTGATATTATCATTTACCGCCCCCTCAACGATTGAGTTAGCCTTTCACAGTTGTATTTCTTTTCTGCCTTTCCCTGTTAATCATTACAGGCGTCTTTACTCACATCATATGCAGGCAGCAAATTCATGATATACGTGGCAAAACATGTAGTATTGTTTCACTTTCAATGGTTTTCTGATGTCACAAAATAATTTTTGAACAGATACCAAGTCTCCTAATTACTGGTATGATTTTAAATACTCTGTTTTGTCCCTATAACGTCTGGGGTTGGTAAACTATTATTTATAAAACATCTCAGAGTACAAAGTAATTTTTGAAAGGTGTTTTATCTGAAAAATGCCACTTTACTGATGTGTTTTCATATAAACTGGGTATCGCATAGGAGAGGAATAGCAATAGCTTTGTATATGGGTCTCTTTATGTTTTCAGGTTCTGACAGCTGTATTTTAAGACGTTAAAACTGTTGTGACACATGCTTACTGATGAAAGGAAAAATCACGGTCAGTTGGTAAAAAGACTGCTGGTGGCTCCCACATTCAGGAACGACAGGACACACACACACAAAATCTTCCAGATGATGCTCTGTTGTGTTTGAAGATGTGGTCCATCTCTCCCTTTCTGGGAAGGCTTTAATTGGTTTGATTTCTAACCCACCAGCTCTGTAGTTTAGAATAACTACAGGGCACGCTGTTGCCCTATTTTTTCCTCCATTTTTCCTCCTTTTTCTCTTAGTAAAACCTACAGACAACCTTAGCTTTTCCTATGATCATTCCCAGGTTCAGACTCTGGGGGTTTAAAGATGGAGTGATCTCAGTAAGGGAGGACGGAGAGTGCTAGGACTGGCCCTCCTTTCATTTCCTCTGAAGCCAAAGTTTTCTGGAATTCAGGACATGATGAAAGACATCTGTGTCCAGGCTTTTATCCACGAGGACTGATGAGCTTCAGAGGAAAAGATTGTCCAAGTATTTACGAGTTTATCCCACTGTGCCAGTGGCTCGCTGACTTCCAGGTGTGTTTACGATCAATAAGGAGCATTTGAAAATGCGAACAGGAGTGACCACATGTGACTTGGCCAAATCAGAGAAGGGCCGTGCCTTGAAAAGCAACAGTGCGGAATTTAAAAAGACAAAGGCCCTTCACAAAACGGTAGTCCCCTGACATCTGCAGTAGAGGCTTTAGCAGGACTGTTATATTCATCTAAGCTTCCCATTCAGTGGATTTAAGCAGAGAAAAATCAGTGAAGTCCTTCTATCTCTCCATCACTGATTATAATGAGAGGTCAGGTCTGCATCTAGTTTTTAGAAAAGACACATCCTAAGACTTTAATTCAAAATAAATTCATCCTAAATAGTGTCGTAATTTGAAGCAAATACAAGTTGACAGGCACTTAAAAATGAGATTCAGGGGCCGGCCCCGTGGCCCAGTGGTTTAGGATCGGCACGCTCCACTTCAATGGCCTGGGCTCAGTTCCCGGGTGCAGACTTACATTACTCATTGGTGGCCGTGCTGTGGCCTCACACAAAATACAAAATAGATACAAAATAGAGGAAGGTTGGCACAGATGTTGGCTCAGGGCAAATCTTCCTCAGCAAAAAAAAGAGAGAGAGAGAGAGCGATTCATATTTCATAGGAAAAGCTAGAATAAATCAGTGATCCTCCTCAGACTTTTGTTCTTGTGCCCCTAAAACTGAATATGTATACAAATTTAAATTAAATTTTATTTCCTGCGGCCATAATGCTCTTAAGTGTTCTAAGAAACCTGTTTTCTTCTATATTGAATTGTGCTTACAATTATTAGTTGTATACATTTGACTGAAATCAAGCTAATTATGATATAAATATGTTAAACATTTTGATTATTAAATATAAAAAGTGAAAATGTATTGAAAATAACTCTCTGAATGAGATGAATGGGGACTTTTTCAGATACTTGTGAGTTCATGGGTGAATATTACTTATTGCAAGAGCAAAGCAAAATTCAATATCAATTCTATACCTGTTTTCCTTTTTGATAAATGTAAATATAAGAAATCTTGCTACAAAATATGCAGATGGGAATGGAAGGATTTTTTTAGAGTGATGCTGGTCAATTATTTGAACTCTTTATTGGTCATATGTCAAAAATCACATGGTCTTCTATTTCCAAAAAGTGTGTTTAGTGGTCTATAAGCTATCAATGGCATCACATTTCTTCTTCAGTTTTACTGAAAGCAGAGAATTGACAGCTACCTACTTTGAAAAAGATTTGTTGCACAGTTTTCTGAATCTGTCCGTTTCTCAGTTTCTGTGGAGTATTCCAGAAAAGGCTTCACCAATGCTTGGCAAAATACTTCTCATTACGTGAGTCGTTCTACTTAGTGGCACTTTGTTTAATCTGGTATATGCAGAATGGGGTGGAAAATGGAACTATCATTCATTTTATGTCACCTTTGTTAGTGTAATCTTTTTTGAGTGCTTTTATCATATGCTTTAAGTATCTCTTTAATTAGCTCATTTAATTTATGGGAAATACCTACTAGATAATTTACTGGCGTAGCTAGTACTCATTAAAATCAAGCTTACTTTCCATCAGAAAAAGTCTGACTTATTTTTTCCGTTGGAATGAATTAATATACATTTTGTCACAACAATCTCACTTCTGAATTCCTAACTGCAGGTAGATGGCAGAGAGATAGATAAAGCACAAATCCTTGCCATGGGTTTGACAATGAGATTAAATAAGGCGTCACTGCCTTTAAGATTTCTTACCATGTTGATATTCTCTTTGCAATCACAAGACTCTTTGGCAGGTAAAAAGCAATTTTTGACAGTGGTTGGGGTGGGTGATGAGGGCATTAAACAAAAATATTCTTCCTCCCCCTTGATAGGTCAGATTTCAAAACCTGCCAACAGTCTTAAATACTTTACTTCTTAACTCCATACGTGGTCCTTGGTAGAATTACCTCAAAGACACTGAAGCCCTACCTAGAGTTTATGGTGTCTTGAATAAAACAGCCTTCATCAACAAAAATACTTTGAATTTTGCCCTTTTTTGACACACTGGAAGCTTTATGCTCCAAGACAGTGGGTCACAGTAAGATTCTGCACTTACGATAGGTAAGCCCTTCTGTTGTAAAGAAAGTCTACACATGGAAACTGTTGAGGTTCTAGACGTTAATTCCCTTGAAACAGTCTACCTCTTTCCTAACTGAAAAGTCTTCGTGTGCCCTAGGGGTTGGACTCCTCTTTTTGAAGACTCCTGGACTAAATGACCTCCTGGGCACTTGAACTCTGACGGTCTATGATGTTATGATTAGTTGGGCTTTTTTGTTACAGAGAGACAAGAAAACAGTTATCACACTATCACACAATGTCCCGTTCAAACACGTTTGGTCAACTGTGGTTCTTTTGCTTTACAAATGAAAGAACCTCTCTCTGAAAAAAAGCCACTTGTTACATTAGCTGTGGGACTAGTTGGATAAGTGGATACACTTATTGACATAATAGTGGACACACTTATCATTTCAGTGAGAAAGATTTTAACTCCTCAAAATCAGTATATGGAGAAAGCGACACCACGAAACCTGAAACCTTAGAAGTCAGAACTCGATCACTATTTCCAAAACTAAGGCTCTTGGGCAAAGGTGATGTTTTGGGAAAAAATTCTGGCATTAGCACCAGTTTATGCTTTCCAACTCTCAAAGCACAGGTATGCTATTAATGCTGCTAGAAACCATTTATAGCAGCAATAGATAAGATCAACACCAGAGAGTAGATTAAATCATGTAAGGTTCGGATACTAACAGTAGAACTTGTTAATAACAATAAAGTATAATAGCCTTAGAAATGTATGAACTTGATGAATGAGTCTAAATATGAGTCATTTCTGTATTTAAATATGATAGGTGTGCTAACAGATCTTAGTGAGAAAAAGGACTGCTAATTTATTCAGTATTTTAAAAATAGTTTCATGTAGAAGTCAACCAGAAGAGAAAAACTTAAGAATTTATTATAAATTATAACACAGAGAATATCATATTATAATATCCGTGGCAGTTTTTATTTTATACACACACCACAGAGGAACAATTAAGTGCTTTTGTGGCATTGAAATACAATTTATCCATATTAAGCCTACATCGTGTCTATTTTTAAAAGTTTTTATTTTATAAAAGCTGGTCCTTCCTTCCTAATAAAAATAAATTTATGTCCTAAAATTGAAAGCTAAGCAGATTCTCTAAGGTGGTTCAATGGGTTAATATATATGATTTTATATGAAATAGATAAATTTAAAACTTAGTAATTTAAAATAATACTTTTAAAAACAACAAAGATTATACTGATGATTATATAAAACACGTTGTTTGGGGGCCGGCCCCGTGGCATAGCAGTTAAGTTCTCACATCCCACTTCGGCAGTCCGGAGTTCACCAGTTCAGATCCTGGGCATGGACCTATGCACCACTTGTCAAGCCATGCTGTGGCAGGCGTCCCACATATAAAGTGGAGGAAGATGGGCATGGATGTTAGCTCAGGGCCAGTCTTCTTCAGCAGAAAGAGGAGGATTGGCAGCAGATGTTAGCTCAGGGCTAATTTTCCTCAAAATAAAAAAAAAAGCACGTTATTGTTTTGGAATTAGGCAGACCTAGATTTGAATCTTGACCCTGCCACTCACTTTGGGCACGTAATTTACTTCTCCGAGCTTTAGTTTCCTCATCTCCAAATAATATTGACCTCACAGAATTGTTTTGAAGTTTAACACAGATAATATAGGTGAAACTACCTGGCCTGTCGTAGGTTCTCAGTGAAAGTTAGTTTCATTTCTCTTTTTCACCTTCCTTAACCTTTACAGTGACAGGTAATTGATGACACAGGTGCCTGTGCAGAGGCATGCAAAAGGAAAAGTAGAAGTTGGTCTCAGGTATTTAAAATTTTTCTATGAATGAAGAAAGACGTCTGGTTAGATCAGAAGCAAAAATAATCCCTGGGTGGTAGGATTATGTTTTTTATCTTTTTATTTAAATATATGTTCTAATTTTGCTAAAATGAATATGCATTACTATCATAAAATGAATATTTAAAATTTTAATGAATGATGCACAGTTTATGAGTTGATAGATGAAAAATTACAATGATTAGTATAACCCAATTTTGAACTTTTATTCCCCAGAGCATTTTATATTACTGAATTAGTTCAAGAAAAATAGACCTGATAGCTGAAGGGTTGTTAACTGCCTTGATTATGGTTATCAGGGAAAAAGAAGAGAGGCAGTGGGATTGTAAATAATGTATTTTTGTCAGGCTTTCTTGTACAGCCTCTTCCTGCCTCATACCTGGGTGATTGCATCTGTATCCTAACTCGTCTCTCCACTTCTAGGCTTCCCACACTACTGTGCTTTAATATCCTTGAAATAATGACGTCATTTCCCCTATATCCTTGATCAGAATCTTTCCTGGGTCTCCATTTAGCCATAGCCATCCTTTGCAACTAATGGTACATGTGTCATTGTAGGATGCAGGGGTCCAGGTAGACAACAATCTCAATGTTTACTAGTAACATACTCTGCCTCAAACTTCACTTTTCCATAGGTGTGAATTTGTTGTGAATCACTCTAGACCCTAATGGCCATAACCTGGTTATCTGCCATACTTATCTGTGATCGCAAGGCATATTCCTTAGTAATCTTGAATTGTTTGTCCTGATACACACACACACATACACACACAGCTGAGGAACAGTTAAATGCCTTTGTGGCATTGAAATACAATTTACTCATAGTAAGTCTACTTCAAGTAGCTATTTTTTAAGAATGCCATAAATTATATGCATAGTAACATAATACTAATAAATATATATATCTTCAGGAAGAAGGATGGAATAATGCTCTTTGTAGAGTTGAAAATACAAAATATGAAAAAGTCACTAACATGAAGTTTGAAGACCAAGTTTTTCAGCTTGGCATTCAAGTCTTTCCACAAACTGCTATCATGCTCCTTTCCAGCCTTGTCTCCCGTTACTCCCATGACAGGCCCGTGAATGTCTTCCATTCATTCACTGCCTCCTGAGAGCCAGGCTCTTTACGTGTGATGCCTCGTGTAATCCTTAGGATAGTCCTGTGATTGCGTTATTACTATCCCCATTTTACAGATGAGGTTTAGGATCAGAGGTTTAATATATTCCTTCAGGTCACACAGCTTGTTAGTGACAGAGCCAGGATTCAGATCTTGGTTTATCTGACTCCAAATCCAGTTTTCTTAACTGCTTTTCTGGCCAGATGGATCCCTCTGCTCACCGTCACCCTAACACATGTCCAGCTCCATTACCGTGTTTTTAATCATGATGTTTACCCGGCTCAGAAACCTCACCCGGCCTGTCCGTCCAAGTTCACCTCAGAACTTCCCTCTTCTGGGAAGTCTTTCAACCTCCAGCTGCAGTAACGTCACCTTCCTCTGACCCTTGACCTTCTGTTGCTTTAGGTTGTCATCTAATTTGTTAGTTTGTAGGTGTTGTCTTCCCAGTCACGTAATTAATTGCTTGATAGCAGAAGTCGTGGAAGCCAGAGTAGATAATCTCTAAGGTTCTATTCTTTGGTTTATATTTCGTCTTATCATGTGCAGTTCTGTGTCCCTAGTAGTAAACGCTCAAAAATGAACTCAATGTTAAATTAATACCTCTTCGTAGATAGAAGGTGCTCTCCTCTGACATTAAAATAAATTGTTCACACCTCTCTGATTTGAAATTAAGTCCTCTAAATTTTGAATTAACAGCTTCTCTAGAGGCTATTATATCATATTATGTGATATATGAATTAATATTCAGATTAATGTCTAAAAGAACAAACTTAGTGGTAAGTCAACTTTCCGAGTTTAAAAAGATTGAATTGATAGAGGGTAATTTGTCTCAGTTTCATGCTGTTCCTAAGCCTTCATGGACCCTTTCTGAATAAGAGACAAAGTGGTTTTATGTCCGTTTAAGGCAAATTATAAAACCTCCTTTGTCACTAACCCCCTCAGAATAACTGAGAAGCAGCCTTAACAAAGAGGGAAGGAGGGGAACACCATTACAAAAAAGAGGAGTCTTGGATTGTTTCCTACAACCAGGCCTCGCACAGAGAGAGGAGATGGTCTCTAAGAGGTGGCAGAGATCCGGGGAGCAGAGTCTCTGTTGCTGCAGGTCGAAGCTGGTTGAGGGGCTCATACACGTGTGCCTGCTAAGGCTGAAAGTGAATGTGAGATGAGGGTCAGAAAGGAGAAGTTGTGGCAGCCTACATCAAAAACTTTGTGAGAATTTATACTTCCCCCTCCTTCCCTTGCCCTCATAATGTCCCCACTTCCCCTTCTCTGCCTCCCTTCCAGCATCTGATTTTTCGTTCATCCTAATATGTAGTTTAGAGGGAACTACATGAATCAGTGCCATTGATTGGTTTTGTGGTTTGCGTAAGGATTGATTGGGAAATTTCCATAATCCATTCTGCCTTAATTTACACTTTTGCAGTGTTTCTGTATGTTTAGAATGACTGATAAGTACCAGACTTTGTCTCTCCCAAGAAATAACAAGACATATAATTTGTAAGATAATTATGTGTCAAGTGATCAAGAAAGACTGTAGGTGTGAAAACAGTTTCAGTAATAGGCATACCTAAGGAAACTCAAAGAGTTTTGACTTAAGTATCCTAAAGAATGTGCTAAATCAGAATTCATTGAACAACAATATCTAACAAAAAAGCTTTTCAAGTGAGCGTTGGATGAGAGCATTTCGCTTTTCAGGAGATGCAATGTCTAAGCATTTGGTGAAAAGAACTTTTTGAAAGGAAGGCTGTTTTGTTTTTTGGTTTTGTTTTGTTTTTTTAATTTTTTGTTCTTCTTCAATGGATCTCTTACATTCAGGAAAATTAGGTGGATTTACACAAGAAAATAACACCATAGATTCCGGAGAACTTGATATCGGCCGAAGAGCAATTCAAGAGGTTCCTCCTGGGATCTTCTGGAGATCACAGCTCTTTATTGATCAGCCACAGTTTCTTAAATTCAATATCTCTCTTCAGAAGGATGCATTGATTGGAGTATATGGCCGAAAAGGCTTACCACCTTCCCATACACAGGTAAAAGTGGGCTTTGTTGTCAATAAAATGAAAAACTGCTAGTTTGCATCTTTAAAGTTATTCTGTTTCTTAACTTCAGCTGTTTAACTGTTTGACCAATTTTCTATTGATCTTTTTACAGTGAAAACAATTTTGAATGTAGGTTACACTTATCTTGAGGTTTTTGAGTGAGTAGGAAGAACAGCATTTTCTTCCCAAGTTGCTTTAAGCGTTATTGATTGATTGAAATGTACTAAAATTTGTGAGTAACCTAATGAATATTGAACATCATCTGAGCACCTTGTAAAACACCGTGGGTTTTCAAGTGTTTTGCAAAGATTCTATAATAATTTCAGATGATCTTATTCCTTTTATGTAATAGATGCATAACATTTTCGTCTCAAACATGTATTCATTCTGTTGAAAATGTGTTATGTATTTTTTTACTTGATGCCAGATTTACCCAGTAAAGAAATTATGGGGACATAAACATAAGTATGGTGATAGGAACTTTATCAACTCGAGCCACGATTCCTCATCTACAAACGATGAACACTGAAATAAAAAGGCAGAGTTTTCATGGAAAGCCAAGGATGATCCCATTAGTGTGGTACTCAAAACAATTCAAATATCCTTATATTATAGATTCAAAGAACTTTAAAGTCAGTTCGCTTGCATGAAAATCACCTCACAATAACAGTCACAGATAGAGAGCCACTATCAATAATTCCACAGGCTTTTTCATAATCTAATACTGGGTCATGGTGTATAAATAGAAAATTGTGATTTACAAGAAGTCCCATCAAGTCTAAGAGAAATTATTTAAATTACCTACCATAAAATTGGAGCTCAGACTTTTCCCAAGATCAACTATTATATTAGTAAATACAGAAATTCAAAAAATGTGATAGATGCTTAATTAAAGTTGACAATTGGATGAGCTTAAGTTGTACTTGATAATCAGTTTACTTACCCATGGAATTTCATGCTGATTTTAATTTGATTGGTAAAATGAGAACTGGAGGATTTTCATGTATGCTTTTTTTATATTATGTAATTTTGTGAGAAATGCTTTTTCCATAACCTAAGAATATAACTTATAAAGAAAAGATGATCATATACTAATAAAAGATTATCTTTAAAGAAAGATGAGTAAAAAAATTTGAACATGCTTTTTCTAATGTCATTGTGGATCAGGGAAGATTTTGTATTATAAATTATATATCCATGAAATGTTTGAATATC
Source organism: Equus asinus (assembly GCF_041296235.1). NCBI lineage: Eukaryota > Metazoa > Chordata > Mammalia > Perissodactyla > Equidae > Equus > Equus asinus. The sequence goes on along the minus strand of NC_091816.1, from coordinate 26,081,607 downwards.
ATGCCTTGGTGTATTCATTTTTTTGATTTAACATTTTTCATATCTAAATTATTAAATATGTTTAATTCTTATATATCAAATACTTTTTCTTGTGTACTAGCATCCAATTTTAAATTTTAGATTACAGTTGCATTTGACTCCAGGTCATGTTTTAGGTGATGCTGACTAGGATATAATAACCAGATTCTCTTAAATGGAAGTGGGTTTCTGTAACTGCAGTTATAGCAGATAGAACTGCATTTATAGCAATAGTCCAGTGAAATAGGAAAAAATATTTTTCCATTGGAACCACTTATATGATTAAATTATTTTTGTGTAGCTCAAGAAATATACCTCTAAGCTAAGCACAATAGTGAGCACGTAACCTTTAAAGTAAATTCCAAAAAATAGTTTCAGAAAAAAATTGTCTAATGTGTTATATACTTTAAAGGTTTATTTAAAGATTTAGAATTGACTCTTTGCAAGTTATATATACTATATAAGATTAGGGAAATTAAAGGTGTAGTTCCAGGTTTTCTCATAATTCTTCTGGTATTTACACACAATGTACGTGATATCCGCTTTTCTTTTCTGCCACGGTGTATGTGTTTAAGTAGGCTACGCATTTTCTTAAGCTCCACAGTTATTAGAGTTCCTTAGTCTGGTTGATTCAAGATCAGCAGAGCAAACAACTGTTTCTGAGTTCAGTGTTTAAACATGAAATATGCTATAAAGCAGCCCAAATTGAACATTTCTCTGTTTCTGGGGAATGTTAAATAAATCAACCTGAAATAATTAAAGTTGGCCAGACGTTCAGAATAGTCACTTGAGTTTTGAAAGTCTTTGTGACCCTTTATAAAACTGTCCGTTTGACTGTTGCCAAGAAATCAATTGACTTTCTTCTCCCTGATGCCCAATTCATTCTCCTGGACAGTTAGAAGCCTAAGGAAGCAATTTAACGCTCTACAGTTAATAGTGTACTGTATCATTTAAGCGCATTTGCATGAAGGCTGTTTGAGAAGGGGAGTTGAAACTTGGGTTCTAAGCACACACCCCTACCTCTTTTTAACCTTGTGACCTTGAGCAAATCACTTAACTTCTCTAAACCTCAGTGTCTATCTGTTAAATGAAAGAGTTGGATCAGATGATCTATAAAATTTCTTCCTCCTCTATATTCCAATGATACACAGCGAGATGATGCCACCACCAAAAAGTTGATTTAAGAAAACAGTTCGGTGTTCAGAGATTCTGAATTCTCATCATCGTAATATCTAAATTGAGTTAAGCTTGTGGATAGTCTCCCTGTTCAGAAATGAACCACCAAGATACCTTTATCAAGTATAACCTTTGTCTCATGATAGCTTCCCCAAAGTGGTGAGACTGAATTTCATCCTAAAAATAGCATGAGATCCTGAGGCTGGCTCCCACAGGGAATCCATGTCTCCATCTTATGATTAGGTATTACAGAGCAAGACTCAAGTTTGCCTGTAAGTGATTACTTTACACCCTATGAACAAAGGTTATTAAATATTTCTATTCCATATCATTTGTTTACTTTTCATAGAGATGGTTTTAGCATTAAATAGGGAACTTGTCTTTAAGTATTTGAATAACCCTCCTGAAGTCGTGCATGAAATGCCCCTACAGAAGAGCCTAGAACTGGGTAAAGACTCAACAACTGTCAGCTACTCCCCTCCACCACGATCATGCTGACCGCTCCAGCCTTATTTTATTGTTCATAGTGTGATGCAAGGGGTGATTTCTGTGATAAAGGTATGATTATGAGTATGGGCTTGAAAGACCACTTAAAACCCCAAATTTCCTCCGTTTTCGATTAATCAGTTACTGTGTTTAATGTTAGAGAAGAAAAATGTTTATATGAAATAGGACCATAAAAAGAAACATTTTCTTGTCTCTTTACCATGCTAATATAAATATTTAAATCTGATGAGAAAATTAATGGCTTATTTGAGAATGAGGCACCTTTCAAAAGTGCTGAATTAATTTTCCTCTGATAATTTTGGAAAACAAGTCCAGTGAATTTGTGTGTGTGTGTGTGTGAGGAAGATTCACTCTGAGCTAACATCTGTTGCCAATCTTCCTCTTTTTTTCCTTGAGGAAGATTTGACCTGAGCTAACATCTGTGCCAATCTTCCTCTATCTTGTATGTGGGTCGCCCCCACAGCCTGGCTTGATGAGTGATGTGTAGGTCCACACCCTGGATCTGAACCTGCAAACCCGGGCCACCGAAGCAGAGTGCAGCGGACTTAACCACTATGCCATGGGGCCAGCCCCACCAGTGAAATATTTGCGGATTAAATATCCACGCCAGTCATTATTTTCATCCTTGTAAGATATAAATGAAAAAAATTTTTGAATGCTAATCAAGTTAAAGCAATTGTGTGTATTTCTCTCAGCTGAGTGATGTTATAATGCAGTTTTGCTACACAAAAAAATGCTTTAATATTTAAATAAAAATTTTAATGTGTTGGAAACTGAATTAGATATTCTAAATTCTGTCCAGTAGTAACAGTAGAGGTCTGTGATCAGTACAGTGGCAACGAATTTAACTATGATTCTCAGAATCCCAACAACACCTTTTATTCCAATTTGACTGTGTTAAGGGATTCCTATAATAAACTTTTCCTTAAATAGACCCCGATGAAATTCCATTTAAGGAATCTATTAGAAAGTAGAATATTGATGATTCACACATATAGTGTGGTAACCTTAATGATTAGTATATAGAGTACTGTAGTATACTTTCACCATAAACACATGCCTCGGGAGTAAAACAAAACTGGGTAAGAGTTTGTAGAAACTGAATTACTCTACTTTTAAGAAACTGTCATCTAACAAGTTTATTAAAACTACATTAGGGGGCTGGCCCAGTGGCATAGTGGTTAAGCTTACATGCTCTGCTTCGGCGGCCCAGGGCTCGCAAATTCAGATCCTGGGCACACACCTACAGACTGCTCATCAAGCCATGCTGTGGCAGGCATCCCACATACAAAATAGAGGAAGGTGGGCACAGATGTTAGCTCAGTGTCAATCTTCCTCAGCAAAAAACAAAAAACAAAAACCAAAACCCTACATTGTAAAGTCTTGGCAGTGTCTTTCAAATTCACTGCATTATCTCTAGTTACAAAATTTTACCCCACTATTACCAATCACGTTCCATAGTTTTAATTGTCTTTAAATTCTCCAGTTAAATTCTTTTAGCTACCCAATGTTCCAGATTAATCTTACTAAAACAAAAATTGAGTTTAATGGTGACTGAGTTCATAATAATAATTGGGCATATTTACATTTGCTGCCATCCCTTCAGAACACTTCCACTGTTTAATTTTTTAGACTTTGATTAAAGATGTGAAGGCATCTTGTTATATGTTTTTAATCTAACCGTAGCTAAGTGAAAAACCCATGGAGTTTTCCGTGGTGCTTGGGGTGGTTACACCAGGGTCACAGAGAGGGTAGCGTGGAGTGGTGGAAACAGCCTGAACTCTGGAGCGAAGCGCCCTTGAGTTCGCATACCAGCTGCCTCAATTCCCAGATGTCTACCCTGCCCGAGCTCCTCCATTTCCTTCATCTTTGAAGTGTAGATATCATTGCCTTTCTAGAATAGTTGCTGTGAGGATCAGAAATAATCCTGGCACAGAGTAAGTATTCAAGAGTGGTTGTTACCACTTGAGAATTCAAGGAGAAGACCTTAAGACTTGATTTTCTAGTGGTGTAACTGAAATAAGGCTGCTGGGTTTGGAATGTTATAGATTTGTGTTTATATCCCCAAGCTGCCTACACTCATCAAACTTTCCATCAGTCATAAGAATTAAACAGATTTGGAAAACATGTTGCCCAGTCAGGGAACACACGATCTGTGGAGTTTAAATACAACAGTGGGGCACCGTGGGTAGTTTTCATGCTATGCAGAGAAGAGCTGTGAGTCGGGAACTGTTTTCTGACCATTCGTTTATTAGAGCAAAGGAGAAAAGTTGGAAAAAGAAAAGAGAGAAGCAGCCACAATGGTGATATTTCTGCCTACTAAGCCGTTTCACTTGTCCTCATCCTCAGTACGACTTTGTCGAGCTCCTAGATGGCAGCAGGTTGATTGCGCGAGAGCAGCGGAACCTGCTGGAGTCGGAAAGAGCAGGACGACAGGCGCGATCCGTCAGTCTCCACGAGGCTGGCTTTATCCAGTACTTGGATTCCGGGATCTGGCATCTGGCTTTTTATAATGATGGGAAAAATGCGGAACAGGTGTCTTTTAATACCATTGTTATAGGTAAGAACGGTCTTCAAAGCATATTTTCCAGGCTGCAGCCTAAACGCTGTGTTGAATAGAAACTAAATTATCTTCACCAACTTTGAATGACTCCTAGGGTATTAGAGCCTGAGGGAAAATGGGAGAGATATTTTTAAATTGTTTATTCATAAATATGTGACAAACTATGAAAACCAGGAAGCACTGGGAGAAAATATTATTTGGAATTTATCTTGGAGGAGGATGGTGCATCGTGAAACACTTAAAAAATCTGCATTTGAAGTGGCAATGCTTTGCTTTATTGTTTGAAAGATCTAGTCTAAGTGAGTCCTTTTTTGGTTATGGAGCAAGCCATCCATGCCTCCTTCAACATGTGGCTACATGATGGGAACGTTTACCTTGTGCAAGAGGCAGGCTCTGCAACAAGTCTTCCTTCTTTCTCTATTCTTCAGAGTCTGTGGTGGAATGCCCCCGAAATTGCCATGGAAATGGAGAGTGTGTTTCTGGAACTTGCCATTGTTTTCCAGGATTTCTAGGTCCAGATTGTTCAAGAGGTATGCCAGTTAGATGCTTTTCTTAAGCCAATATGAATAAGCTGTAGGAACACGAGTAATTCAGAAAACTACCAAGACAGGAAAGAAAGGAGGGGAACTGGCCTACTGCTTGTTCCAGCGATGTCTCTTTTCTTTCAGGATCTCGATGGGAAATGTGGCTGTTAATTCTTCTGTCGTGTTTTATTTCACAGCAGCCTGTCCAGTGTTGTGTAGTGGCAACGGGCAGTACTCCAAGGGCCGCTGCCTCTGTTTCAGCGGCTGGAAGGGCACCGAGTGTGATGTGCCGACTACCCAGTGTATTGACCCACTGTGCGGGGGTCGTGGGATTTGTATCATGGGCTCTTGTGCTTGCAACTCAGGATACAAAGGAGAAAATTGTGAAGAAGGTAAACATGTCAATATTTACCGAAGCCTCTTGTTATCCTCATAAAGAAACAGATTATGTTTGTAATCTTCAGTTTGGCAGATGAATCTTTTATATGCTTCCTTATGAAAGTAATTTTGATTTCCATATTTATGGATGCACTGCTCTATTGACATTTTAACTGACATAAGGGTCAAAGACCAAAGAGCCCCTTTGCTCTTTTTTGGTAGTGTGGATAATTCTCTTCTTTTTTACTCTGAGAAGCTAAGCAAACATTTGTGTTTTGAAACCAACAGTGGACAGTGGACTATTGATTTTTTTTGTTACAGCCTTCCACATGGATGCCAGCTTCTAAATCTAGAATTTAGGCATCTCTAGAAAGAAAGAATATTAAACATAATATATTAGTGAAAAAAGTACGACATCATGAGTTTGTTCCAGAATTGTATATAATGAGCATAGTCAAGATGCTATCCTGTAAAGTGCAGTTGAATTGTTTTGTCAAAAAGCAGAAATCACCATTTCTGTTCTTCAATCAAATTGATTTTATTGATCTGCCCACACAAAGTAATGCAATTAAGTCTCTGGAATTAAATTTTCAGGCCATTGACCCTACAAGTGTAAAGTTTTATTGAGTCAAATTGCTAAATTAAATCTCATCATTTAAAGCACATTAAAGTGAATTACGAGGGATAGCGAGTATGCAACTCATTTATTTCTCAGTTTGAGGGTCCCATACAGCTGTCAGTACTCAGTGGTTGTGGATTAGGTCAGCTGATAGAGATTCTGTTATAGAGAAGCCAGTACTTATCATTCTCAGATTAGGCAGAACAGAGAGCCATAGTCTGAAATCTCAAGAGCATATGTGTGTAATTCATGAAAATTACAAATCCTTGCAAGAGTCTCATTTACCTAAATGGCATGATTCTCAATGCTTTATTGTGTAATTCTTTGTATTTTCAGTAACAAGTTCTTGAAAATGGTAGGTAAATGTTTGAGCATCCAAAATGTCCATATGAATGAGATTGAGATTTGATTCTTTGTTCTGCATGTACGGTGTATGCTATCTTGTAGATTTAATCATAAAATTGCTCTCTTTTCTTTACACCAGCTGACTGTCTGGACCCTGGATGTTCTAATCATGGTGTGTGTATCCATGGAGAATGTCACTGCAGTCCAGGATGGGGTGGCAACAATTGCGAAATACTAAAGACCATGTGTCCAGACCAATGCTCTGGTCATGGAACATATCTTCAAGAAAGTGGATCCTGCACTTGTGACCCTAATTGGACTGGCCCAGACTGTTCAAATGGTGAGGTCAATAAAGGCAGTGCAATTGAGTGCTTGATATTGTTGAGCTAAAGATTAAGAGATTTTGTTTTTTAAAGCACACGTTAAATTTAATATAGATTTTATTAAAGTGATTATAAGTATTAAAAGTCATGAAATTTAGTTGTCTTATAAAAATAAAAGAAACAAGGCTTGGTCAATCTTGTCATTAAAATTTCTCCTTTAGTGTTATTGTAAAGAATAATCTTTTGTTTGTGTCAGAACTCTGTCTTCTTAACTCTCAAGGCCTGTGTACAGCTTGGGAATTTAAGCACATTATCTCATAAACAGAGAAGCCTCAGTTAAAAAATTATTTGACAGGGGCTGGCCCCGTGGCCGAGTGGTTAAGTTTGCGCGCTCCGCTGCAGGCGGCCCAGTGTTTCGTTGGTTCGAATCCTGGGCGCGGACATGGCACTGCTCGTCAAGCCACGCTGAGGCAGCATCCCACATGCCACAACTAGAAGAACCCACAACGAAGAATATACAACTGTGTACCGGGGGGCTTTGGGGAGAAAAAGGAAAAAATAAAATCTTTAAAAAAAAAAAAAAAATTATTTGACAACATAAAGCTAAACATGATCACAATAAAGAGTATACATTTATAGATATTAATTCCATGACCTACTCATTAGTCACACAGTTTGCAAAGATACTGTTCTAGTCTCAAAGATTACAGTTCAATTGAGAAGATAAGGTGAACACTCATGAAATACTTAGAAACCAGTACATTCCGTTTTGACATTTTATTGAGTGTTACATGGAATAATACACTAAATTCAATTGACACTGGGAGGAGTGACCCTGCCTTGATGCATATTAAAAGTTTTCAAGGAGACTTTTATTAACATTTCTTGCCCTCTATTAGAGATTGCAGTTAGTGTTGGGGAGGGGGGAACATTTTTTGACTAGGGGAACAGTATTAGAAAGTACTTAAGAGCATGGACTCTGAAATCAGATTCTTGGGTTCATATCCAGTCTCTCCTACTTAATAGCTCCATAGCCTTAGGCAAATTGCTGTATACTTCAGTTTGCTCATCTATAAAATGGATTTCATCATTAGACATTCTTCACAGAAATGTTGTGGGAATTGCTTGACTTGATGCATATGATGTACTGAGTATAATGCCTAGCCCAAAATAAATCCTAAATATAGCTGCCACCACCACCACCACTACGATTAGCAAAAATTCAACTGTGAGAATATCAATGTATACATAGGACAGTGAAGAAAAACTATTTAGAGGTAAAAATTGGGTTGGGCCCAATTATGGGGGACACAGTTTAGAAATGGTGGTTTAGACAATGGAGAATTCACTCATAATAATGATGTGCCCACTAATATGATGAGAATAGTATTCTTGGAGAACTGTCGTATCGATTATATGTCAGAGCGTGACCAGCGAGACTGACGGCTGGAAGACAGTGGAGAGCTTTCCCAGAAGTGTCAAGTGATGAGAACGTGAATTAGTTTGGAGTTAGCAGAAATGAAAAGGATGAACCTGAAGGACATTTTCAAGGAAACATAGACAGGACTTGCTGAAAAACAGAATATAGAAGTTGTTGAGAAGAGCTGAAAGTCTGGAACAAGGGAGAGAGGGATTCGTGTGAATGTGTCTGAATGAGGCACGTTAGCTGGGGAGACGTGAAGCTCGGGGAGTAGGTGGGCTGCAGGGGAGGCGGTGGGAGGGTGAGTGTGAAATAGAGAAGAGGATGAATTATGTTTGGATGCAAACTGTCTGAGCAAAAATAATAGAAAAGAAGAATAAGAGGAGGAATAATGAGAAGAGGGAGGAAAAGAAAAAGTGGGGGAGAAGGAGAAATGGGAAGAACAGAGAGAGGAAGGAGGGGGAGAAAGGAGCAAGAAGAAGGACACATTTTATGAGCAGTGTTGAGTAAATAAAGACATTCTGCATAAAGTCGAGATTCGTGAAGGGGTCCGTCCACTCTTAATCCTGCCCACCCTGATTGGTTACCCTCTTCTTTGAACCCCTTTATTTAACTGTAAGTGTTAACTTACTGGAGGGACTCTGGAGCTGATCTCCCTGGGTTCAGATCCTGGACTGGCCATTCCCTAGCTGTAGGATGTTGGGCGAGTTATGTAACTTCTCTGTGCCTCAGTTTCTGTATCTGTAAACTGGGGGTAATAATAGTATTACCTTATACAATTGTCATAGAGAGTAAATGAGTTAATGTGTGAAAAGCACTTAGAATAGTGCCTTACACATAGTAAGTACTCAGTGAGTACTAACCGATAATAGAAGGAGCCGAGGTGGTCGTAACAGTTGTGGTAGTGGAATTCCAAAGGCTAGTGCAGTTTGTCCTACTTAATTCCTCAGCAATTCAGAGGAGCTTCCACATAAAAGTATTTATTGGATATGGTTCCCCAAATGTGAAATCTATGAAATGCAAATTACTTCCTCTGTTGGTATAGCCCAATGGCATAAACCTAAATGAAATCTCGCTAGGTAGCTAATTAGCATGCTTATTTTAAGGAAAAAAAGACAGAATTTTTACAAATCAATCTTTCTTGGCATTTTGGGAAACTTGAGTGATGTGCGTGCTAGATTCATGTGCCATTCTTCACCTACTGCAACCTGAATCCTGGAAGCACAAACTGCAGAAAGGTTTGTGTAGGCTAGTTTGTAGTATTGGTGGAAAACTTCTGTTGAACCATAAGTAGATGTCCTAGTTAAAGAGACAACTTATGAGTTTTCTTTCTTGCTGCCTCCCTCTCTCAATTCTGCTTCCTGCCTTTCCTCTTCCCACCCCTCCCTCCCTCCCTTCCTGCCTTTCCTCTTCCACCCCTCCCTCCCTCCCTTCCTTCCTTCCTTGCTTCCTTCTTCCCATCCCTCCCTACTTCCTTCCTCTCTACCTCTCTCATCTTTTGGCCATACATTTTTGGAGGCAGACAAGGTTTATAATGTCTATTACTGCGTCCTAGAAATATTAGTTGATTCAGATAGCTTGGATAACCAGAAACTTTTGTTGGAAAATGCATGACTGCTGGAGCAAATAACCTGTATAGGATAAATAAGAGTAAAAAACATAATAAATTGGAGGCTGGATTATAGAGGGCCTTTAATGTATCTCTAAAGAGATTTAGGAAATCATCACCAAGCAACCTTTATCAAGCATGGGTGTGTGGCATTATTTTAAAGAACACATTAACTTGTTTTTTCCTCCATTCTTAAAAATATATTTTATAAAATCAAAATAGGTATTTAGTTATTTCTGTTGAGTTTTTATTTACATCTTCTATAGTAAAAAGTGCATCTCAGAAAAAAATCCATTTAAAGTTTATGGATTAAACTTGTATAATTACCTGTATAGTAAACCTACTTATGCCTCCATCGGCAAAGTGGGCACAATAATACTATCTATAAAGTAATACTTGTTAGAAATGTTGTCTTTCGAATTGGTTTCCCACAATTATCCAAATAAGAAAGGAATAGTGAAATAGCCCCTTTTTTGTTTCATATGAAGTTATTTAATACATTAACTGAATTATTTTATAAAGGATAGTTTGTAATTGATATTAAATAGCTCAAAAGATAATTCAGTCTTCATAAAATGATATTGCTATGAATAGCAAAAAAAGATAAATTTAATTAAAAGATTAAATTGGCTGCCAAAATCACATATTTATTTTACATATTTTGACAGATTTTCTTCATGCTGATGTAGTTACTTTGCTAGTTGAAAATCTAACTTTACTTGTCTGCAGAATGACTGTTTAGGCATCGTGAGCAAAGGTCTTCATGGCGTTCCTCTGTACCTGCCCCGTACAAAACAGAAACCTGACATAGTAAACTCTCAGTACATGGAGTTGAATAATGAATATTGTACTCTTCTTTGGAAGAAAATAATTAAGCAGAGAAAAAACTTCATTAAACTTCACTATTAGCTCCAAAAAGACAGAAAACTTACTTAGAATTATTAGTAAAGATCTCAAATATGCATATATTCATCTTGTGAAAATGTCTAGAATTGTGTGCCTCCCATTTATCTGCACGTTGCGTAGTTCTCAAAGTTCCCAAACGTTATTGTCCATTTACATTGGTGACTTAAAGTTTACTAGCAGCATAATTCTGAATTTCTGACTAACTGAAACCGTAAAGCAAAACACTTTACCAGCCACCTCTTTTGTTGTTGCGGAATTGCCTTTCAAACGTCTAAATTCAATAAGAGAGTAGATTTTATACCTGAAGAAACATTTGGTTAAGTTGCTAAAAGAAGAAATGAATTCTTTCCATCGGAAAGTTTATAGGTTTGGAAGCAACAGAGCTTTTCTCTATCTTCATCAGCAGTTCGTCCATTAATTAGCCCTTCCATTCCACTTCAATTAAATTAACTCTAATTAATAAGTTCATTACAAAGATTGACGCACCTTGCTCAAAGCGAGTGTGCTAAATGCTGATAAACACCTTCATCCTAATGAAAAATTGATTAGATTGAATAAAAAGGGGGCCTCAGAAAGAAACCTCTCTCTTCTGGAGCTGCCTTGACGTTCCATTCCTCTGAAGTTAATCAAACCATCTTGGATCTCTTAATCAAAAATTTAATTCAAACAAGATAGAAAATGTGGCCCGAAAAAGCACATACCACTCTCTCCCAGTGAATAGTCCCAGCTCTTGTTTGTAAGAAATGTTACAACAATAGGGCCTTGAGAGGGTGTCTAAAGTTTTCAGCACTGTGAGGCAGCGAATTGTTGTGTCTGAGAAATGTCATTTGGACAATGAATGGGGAGGATAGGAGCATGTGACTACCACAACACTTACTATTTTTTAATTTAAAAATAAGGTGGTAGTCCCTTTTCTGTTCCTTAAAAATGATTTTAGGTGTTTATTGTTCATTTTTATTTTTGCGAGAAAACCAAAGCTAAACAATAATCTTACGCCCTTAGAAAAAAAGAGATAGTTAATTTTATTTCACTTTATGTGTAAAGAGTAAAAACTAAAATACCTTTCAACATTCTCTCTTTCTCTCTCAATTGGATCTAGTTAAATAAAGCTTTTAAGAAACCTTTTTAAGAAAAAAAGTTACTCAGACACGTGAATTTCTTGTAAAGACCTCCCCTGTGGTTACAGTTGTTGAAGAACTTCAGTTGCTTGCGCTCCTTTCAGTAATCCTAGTAATTGAAAAGCCTTGTTTTTCAAATGACAGAATCAGTAGTGATATAGAATATTAAACTGATTTTCTAATATTGTTTTGCTAAGCAATTTGTGTTGGTCAACAGTACAAATTTGCTGAAGAGGAAAAACAATTTCTTTTGTTTAAGCATCGTATCTGTGTGTCAGAAGCAAGCTAATGTGCATACTATAATAGATTCTTTTTAATGAAAGTTTCTGAATATTGAAAAAATTTAAACCGTGGGATAAGAAATAACCCCTTTTCAATTCTTGCCATAGTGATGGAACCAACTCCTCTTAGATACCTGACATGCTTAGACACTGAAATATTTCATTAATTTTATATTAACGTGGTGTGTGTGTGTGTGTGTGCATATGTTCTTGGCTGCCAGAAGATGCTCTCAGATACGTGTGTGTGTGTGTGTGTGTGTGTGTGTGTGTGTATTTTCCTCTCGTTAGGAATCGTGTTCTGCTTTGTTAGTAGCCCGTGTGTGTGTGTGTGTAGGTATAGACACACACATATAATACAGGAAACTAAAACAAAATTGTCATGTGTATTTTAGGCACAATTACAGCAGCATATAAAATTAAATGATGAATACAAAAGTAAACTGCCATTTGTAATTCTTAGTAATAGAGGCTGAAATGTACTTAATATACAAATACTCTTTATTGATTTTCCGTGGTTTTGTTTTCCACCTTAACCAACTTGAATTTAAGATGTAGCTCTGCTCATTAATTCCCCTTCTCACTCCCCTCTGTTCTTCTCCCCGGCTCTGCCTCTTTTTTCCCCCGTATAGAAATATGTTCCGTGGACTGTGGCTCCCACGGCGTTTGCATGGGGGGCACTTGTCGCTGTGAAGAAGCCTGGACGGGCCCAGCATGTAATCAAAGAGCCTGCCACCCGCGCTGTGCCGAACACGGGACCTGCAAAGACGGCAAGTGTGAATGCAGCCAGGGATGGAACGGAGAGCACTGCACCATTGGTAGGCTGGCTGCCCTTCTCTCTCTCTCCTCCGCGTCTGGTTAACGAGCTCGCATTGTTTGCTGCTCTTCAACTTGGAAGAGCTGATTTCTTCCAATTAATTTTCACTCATCTTTCTTAAAAAGGAATTACTTTTTAAATAAGGATATTGTTTTACAATGACAATTCAGTTGTTTTTAGCACGACTGTCACAAGTGTGAAGTATAAAAATTCTTTATTCGTTGTTTTTTGATGGCCACAAAGGTTGACGCACAGAAAGATGATTTCATTTCTTCCTTGTACATAAGCTTTCACTGAATTTTGCTTTCTGGTGTTCCATATGGCCATTGCATAACAGCAGTATTTTTTACTGTAAGAAATGGGTCCAGATATGTGGCCTTTTTGGCTTCTGTAGATTTCACAATCACATGTCTTAGCACTTGTCTATATATTTGAGTCTCTAAAAAAGACTTTTTTATGACTTTTTATGACTTTATTTTGTAGTACCACAAGAAATAGAGTAAAATACACAAGTCTAGCTGTTCTTAAATTTATATGCTTAATACTTCTTAAAATACGATGACGCTTGTGAACATCTGTTGGTTAAATAAAACAATCAAATAGGTGTTTAAGATCAACGATAGTACATAAATGGTACTTAGATGGATACAGAAGTGTCCAGAACATATATAGTACCATATTTTCAAGATATTCAGTGTCTGTCCTTTTACTATGTGAGTCACTGAAATTAAAACATTTAATTAAAGAAAATACAACAAAAATAAGTAATAAATTTCTACTTCGTTTCAGTGAAAGTGTACAATATTAATTATAAGCGGCACAGTCCTATGAAAATTTCATAATTTGAGGTACGATGTTTCTCCACATTGTTTTCTGTCCGCGGGGGTGAATTTGGTAAAAGCTTTTGGGGGCACTCTTGATACCTTAAACGATGTCTTCTTCCAGTGCGTCTGTAAGTATTATGTACTTCACTTTTTTGCCTATAGGAATTGGTTAGCCAGGAATTTTTTCATGGGAAAATTGAAATCACATACATCTTATAAATTGTCACAATTGTATCTTTACAAAACTTTAAGTTCTTTGTAATCTAATTGACATCTGTTTCAAGGGTCCCACTACCATGCCCACATGTGGCAATCCACTGGAAGGGCTCACTGGACTCAGCATGGTTGTGCTCCTGGCTGTAGTAGTTATCAGAAAGGGAAAAGATCCAACAAGCAGTGTCTGGAGAAATCCACGCACAGGCTTCCTATGTTCCTTCTCTCCCACCAAAGAGGTCACGTGGAGCATGCTCCTTTCTCTAGCAGTGAAATGAATCAACACGTGTGCATTGTTTCCGCCCAGGGAAGCCTGTTTGAGACTTATAGTTAGAGGTCTTTATTTGGTTTGCTCAAAAAGGTGCCCTTCATCAGCTACAACCACCAAAATTCCAGACTCTTCAAAGAAAAGCACGCGTTTAGTGCTCTAGGGTGGGCGAAATAACCTTATCAGTGTAGGGAGCATCCAGCTTTCCAGATGCCAGCCAAGCGTCAGCCCTGCAAACTTAGAAAGTTTGTGATGTCAACTCTTACCTGCAAAAGATCCTTAGGGTCTCACTTGTTGGATGTGGGCTTACTGCCTACAATTGGGGAAACATCTAGCTTGTACTGAGGTCAAGTGCAGATGCACGCATCCACAGTGTGTGCAGTGCTCGTCTCCACGATTCTGATATGGCTTTCCCCTCCTCTACTCTTTAAGAGAGGCATCCTAGGGCCATGGCTGCCACTTGTTCATGTGAACTATTTTAAGGCAGAAAAAAGTTGACAACCACAGTTTGTGTATCATTCAGGGGACATACAGAGGTCAATGCAGTATCCTCATGGCCAAACAGCTCCATACCCAAAGACCAGAATGGCAGAGGCAGGGCAGGAAAAACATGCTTCTAATCATACTTGGTTGTATTTTATGACCCCACCATCCCCATGCCCTGTCAGAAGTGAATTGATTCTAGCTGGGGGGAAAATGTTATATATTTCACTATACATATCCTAGGAAGTACAACAAACACGTGAATATATAGCTTATAAACAAGGAAACATACTATAAAGTTGTCCATAGGCACATTTAACTTGCCAACCAATGGTTACTAAACAAATCGTTCTGTTGTTGTCCTCGCTGACCTTGGCGATATCACATGCTTTGTTCCCCACAGACGAGGTCTTCCTGAACAACTTTTCAGTTGTCCGAAAACAAGCAGGATTTTTGTTAGCAGCAGGTCTTTTTATTAAAATTTAACATATCTTGCTGGGGTTGTTAACAATTCCGTTTTCTATTGTTTCATTTTATTTTGTTGCCTTTATGCTCCATATGTGTAACAGTGTGGAAATAAAGGCCCTGCTTCATTTAAAAATAAATCTTCGAAGTGAACCTTTTAAAAGATGTAGAGAACCCTTAAATCATTGTTTTGCTCCTTTATGCTGTTAGAACTGGTTATTCCAAATTTTGCCATCTGAAGACCCCATTGCTTTTCCCCTGTCTACTTACTACCTGTGTATTTGTCCACAATGATGCCTAAGGGGCCAATTTAAAAGAGGCCTTTGTGAGCCACTGATTAAACAACCCGGGAAACTACTGTATGTTTTCTCATTTGGTATAGTTACTGTTCTGTGCATTTCCTCTCAATTTCAACACTTACGCATTTGGCTGAAAGAAGCTGCCACTTTATGAAAAAATACTCATAAATCAGCAAGATTTTTTTCCTTTCTGCATATTATGTGCCATCTCATTGAATACAAACAGGGAGGTTAATTGAAAGAGAGATGGAGGAGAAATTAAACAGTTAGAAGCAAACCAAAGTTCCCAATAGAAAGCAAAGAATGTTCTTCATTAGTCATCTTACTGTCTTCATAAACGGTTCATGCTTTCATAAAACCATAGGCATTTTGATAGTAAAATCGGTTATGAATTTAGAGTATTTACTGAGCACCCTACCTACCTAAAAGGATTCCAGTCTGATATTTTTGTTAGTGTTCATATTTTTCTTTCGTTATGAATCATGTGTTCAGCAAGTTAGGCATATTCATCTGCAGGTTCGTTGTTCCAAGTCCTTCTCCTTTCTTGGGTTCGACTTTGACTAGTGTTTTATGCAGATGGGAAATGAAACAAAGGGAAATCTACTTTTAGCAATATTATGATTAAAATAAATATTTCTCTCTTCCTCCCCAAAAAGGCATTTATGATCGTCGAACCCATTCATAAATAAAGAGAAATTACATGATTGAACCACATCAAATAAGCACCAGCAATTATTACTAACATAGACTAATAGTACGTGCTCAACTAACGTAATATCCTTTGTATGTGACCATCCTACAGAAAGGTCAAATGATTATCATACTCAGGTTCTTACCTTTGTTTTTCATGAGATAAGAAAGATGTAAGAATATTTAGAGGATCCAAAAGCAAGTTAAAAATACATTAAATATAATTGTGTTTTATAAATGATAGTTGGCATAATCAAAATATTGCATAGCCAACTCTGTATAAAAAAGCTTGAACAGTTCTGTTATTGTGAGAGTTGAGGTGAATCAAAGTCAAATCTGTGAACTGGAAGATACTGTCTTGGCCTAATTCAATAAATTCACTCTTAATGTATTTAACTGGAACCAAAGTCTATAACGACATAAAGGCAACTCAGTTGCTTGGCTCTCTCTTCTCTTCTTAGGAAAAGAGGGGGAAACTGTAAGCTTATTGGCCTGTGGCTGGAGTTAATTGGCCATAGAAGCAATGTAGATGCCATACCAGCCTCTGCTGAACAGATGTTTGTGGCCGGAATCAATAACTTTTAAGTGCAATACTAACTAAATATCCTGGGCAATGATACATTCTAATTTGGAGTATTACTAACTTGTAGCCTCCACAAAAACCATTCTTTTCAGCATTAGCTGAAAAAATTTGCCTCAGAGCCATCCATTTGTATTTGAGAGCATTGGATGCTATAGATGAGATTGTGACCAGAAGGGAGTGGAAAGCTGGGAGAAGACCGAATAACACATTTGGTTATTATCTACCCTGGAGGGTCGTTATGAAGGTAAAGAAGGCTCAGAGCTCTGTAGATGGGGGAACTGTCTTCTGGAGGCTGACTGGCGTTTCCCATTTCTCCACAGACAGAAATGGAGAAAATGTGCTTAAAGTGTTTAAATGTTGGTTAGACATAATGAGGAACCTCAGGCTGGAAAATATATTTAAATCTTGGAACAAGCTCCGGAAGAAATTTTTGAATCCCCAGTCCAATAAGCTTTAGCAATACCACAGTTCCTTAAATGTGAAACATTGGAGTTTTTGTTTGTTCTTTTTGTTAGTTTGAGGAGTGTTTTAGGAGGGGAGTATTTTTAAGTTCCTTCCACCCATTATCGCAAAAGATTAAGTCTCTTGAGAAGTGTCCTATCTGAAGGACCCTTTGAGATCTTCTGCAATTCTAGAATTTCTTAATTATTGATCATTTCTGCTCTATTTGGAAAATTACTGGATTTAAGCATGAGGTTCCCTTTTTATTCTCAATTTCATTTAACTTTATTTTTATTTTTCCTGTGACATTAAAAAATGGGCATCATCTTCACTTTTTCAGATGACTTGGGGTCCATTTGGTAAGATACTGCACTTCGCATGCTCCCATTACTTTTCATTTGTTAATTAGTTCATTTCTTTGTCCGTTAGGCAATTATTGAGCATCTCATCTATGATATTTGACTACTACTTCTTCTGAAAGTCACTGTAACAATGAAAAAAGCATGGGCTTTGAAATAAAAAAAGACATGTTTTCAAATCAGTTCTGTGAATTATTCACTATAACTTCTATCTCAACCGTTCTTAGCCTCAGGGCTTTTTTTTCAAATGTAAAATAGCTGTAATAATACCTATCATATGAGATTTGGGAACAGAATACTCTGTTTAAGGGCTTTTGGAATTTGAACACTTGCTGCAGTATTTACATAGTGAGTGACCTTGGGCAAGTCATTTAACCTCTCTGAGTGTTTCTTCATATATGAATATTATGTACCTGATAGGGTTGTTAGAATCAAATGAAATACTAGAATGTAAATCACTTATTATAATGCCTAGCCTATAGCGTTCAGGAAATTATTGTTTTAATTTTGTTCTTAAGTATAAATGAGACAAACTGCAACCCAGACAATGTTTTGGGTGAGTTTAAAAAAAAAGTTTTTAAAAAAAAGTAAAGCAAAACTGCTGTCCAACGAATTTGCATCAGAGAGTTAATGAAATTTCCATTTCATTGTTATAAAATGTAACCCAGTTTCAGCATGGATACAGCTTAACAAGAAGTTGGTATGTTTGGCTTGGGGGTTAGAGAGGTGTTGCTTTTTAAAATGATGGTGAAAGAAAGGTGGAGTCTATTGTGGTGCCTTTCTTCTGGTAATGTCTCAAACACCGAGTTGTTTATTGAGCTACATTGATTTTCATGTACTTTCAGGCAATTCAAATGGAAATTTGGCCTAGGGGAAATCCTAATTCCTTTAAGCTACAAAAGATCAGCTATTTGTTTTTATTCTAATTCTTTAGTACATTGGGAAACAAGATCATTAATGATCACAAAGACACGCTTTGTTTGTTCAGACAGAACGTAGACATACAGTACTCAGCATCCTTCTATTAAATACCATGGTCGCTCTGGGCTTTGGGGTGCTGGAGATTAGAAATTGAAAATGAAATACACGCAGCTGGGGAGTTATCTGCCAAACAGTATAGGGGGGAAGAGAGAGAAAACTCGAAACTATACCAGTGTGGACAAGGCAGCGGGTTCTAATTCGTATCTCAGGATGATGGTAAAAGATTAGTGTTTCAGCTGTTAAATAAAAGAACAGGTGACAGTTTTGAAAAAGAAAAATGACCACTCTGATAAATACTTGACTTAGACCACAAAAATCAATATTCTTTGTAACTTTTGTAATGTTCCCAAATTGGGAATCATATTCATAATAATACAGAACATAGAAATTCTGAAACTACCTTTTTACATTTTTCTTCAAACTTTATAATTCCCTCTGAACAAGGGTCCCACGTTACACCTGCAAATGATTACTCTGGGAGATATTTGGATTCACATCTGTCAGTGTGATATAGTAGTTAAGAAATAGGTGTCTAGTGCCACCTGCCTAGGTCCCTGATCAGGCCAGCGGCGAATTTACTGTGAAGCTGGTGAAGCTTAAGCATCAGAGCCCCTCACTTGCACAGGCCCCTTTTAACATCTTGCAAGAGGACCACAGATTTACATGGTCATATGTTAATATGAAATTTGCACATCAGTTAAGTCGTTTGTCTCTCTTCACTCCAACCTCATTTCCAGCACACTTTTCCTTGTGTAGAATGACATTGGAGTGACCTTGGGCGCTTTGAGGATTCAGTTAAGGAGAATTTGAGCTGGGGTACGTTTAGTTTATATTTAATTGGATATGTTTATGAGGTGTGAAATCATTGCTGTCCGTGGGGGTTATTGCTAGCCGTCCAGGAATATTCCTGCCACCCACTGACTCACCTGGTGACATGAAAGTGCAGGGTCAGAGAGTTAAGAAGCCATGAATTTGTCCTGTGAAGCCCTGCACCACAAGTAAATAGGGACTGGAGGAGGAATAAGGTTTGAAATGTATGGAAACAGAAGTTAGTCTGTGGAAAATTTTTCTTGTCATCAGATACGTTGTAAAATGCCAATCAAAATGGAAGTTTTCTCCTGTCAGAAATACACTTGCTAATGGAACTTAAACAATTATAAATTTACGGTAATTTTCTCTTTTTGACGAGTATTTCTTTTTTTGAGGAATTTATCAGAATTCCTATATTTTTAGGGCACAAACCCGTCGCAGTACTGCAAAACTGAGTTCATCAGTGTGTGAAGTCTCATGTGTTATGCATCCCAGTGTATCACTGAATCATATGAACATTCTAGAAAAAGATTTCTTGCTTATATGACCTGAAATACTGATATTGACAAAGATAACATGAAACTCATAATATTCTATGAGGACATCACAACAAAGTGGTTAATGAATGTCATCAATTCAAAGACTATTTGATTAGTTTATTACACAATAAAGTCTTCCCAAATCTGACAGTAATGCCAAAAATTTACATGACATTACTAATAGCAAATTTTGAAATCAAATGAGACTTTTCTAAACTATCAATAATGAAAATCATATTAAATAATCACAATGAATAAAGACTAAATTATCTTTCTATTCTCTCTATAGAAGATATTACAAAATTTTTGTCTTATAAAGAGGCAAAGAGTAAATATAGCCCAAAAATATAAGAAAAAAACACTTATTAGAGACGTCAGTCACTTAATAAAAAGTGTTATATGGTTTTTCTGATATTTGGGGTGTTTATTAGCATCAAAATTATAATTTATTGTGATTTCTTTTCTCATTCTAAATAATTACTCACTTTTGAACCTAATTTCGTGTTCATAATTTGGTATTCATTTTATTAAAGAGGGCTCCCCAAGTTGTATAATTTCAGACCCACAAAACCTGGATCTGCCTCTGTTCCCAGTTCTATTGCTTAATAGCTGTGTGATCTCGGGGAAATCAGTTGAGCTCTCTGTGTCAGTTTCCTCGTCTATAAGGTGGGAATAAATAGTACCTACCTCATAGAGTTGCTGGGGGTATTAAATTACTTAAAACAAGTAGAAGAACCCTTAGAACAGTATCTGGCCCCAAGAAAACATCATATAGATGTTACTTATTGTTACTGCTGTCGTTGCTAGAGTATTTGGACGGAAATTCATAAAAAATTGACTGGGACTGATTCTTCCCTAAGTCTTGTCTTTAGGCAGAGGAATTAGCCAACAGAAAAACGTGCTGGTTACAAACCTACTATTCCCTTCCACTTCCTGACACACTGGCAGTGTGGACATGGATGCCTTGAGATTTGTCATATACAGTGAAGGGTGGGTCATCAGGGGTCAGTGGGCATGGAGTTCATGGAAGGAAAGTGTCCGAAGCTGACTTGGTTGGCAGTGAAAATCCAGACAGGCTAAACCACCTCCCATGAAGTGTGCAAAAAAGAGAACTTCTTAATGTCCTTCCTGGTCTGCAGTCCCAGTGACTCTGAGTAATTTGATGTGACAGAAAGGATAGCAGTTCCTGAGAGAGCGGCTGGAAGCCCCCTTCAGGGCTCACTGGGTATCACCCATGTTCCGAAAACCAGGCTGGTGTTTACATGTCTATTTCTTCCTTTGAGAGTCCATTAGTATCCATTTAGGGCCTCTCAAAATTATTTTTTTCATTTTAGTCTAATTTATTCAGTTCACAGTTTTATATGCAATACTTTATCCCTTGTAATCCCTTCAGAAATGGTATTTTTTAAAATGAGGTCACTTAGTCTCCTCTTTTTTAAAAATGCAATGCTGGTTTCTCTGACCTTCCTGCAGGATGGAGGCCCTGTTTTGTTAGGTTGTCAGTGCTCTCTCTACTCGGTTCCAATATTGGTTAAACTATCACAGAGGTAATGTTTATTTTACTGGTCAGTTTAACAATGTTCCATTTTGTTTCGTTTTTATGAGGAAGTGCGTGCATAAGGGGGCATGTTGTTTGCGGTGATGGTAACTAGCCAGCTATTTCGATGTTTTAATTCATCTATCCTTCAGGCGGTTTTTCTCTTCACTATATAAACTGTTCTTTTGTGTTAGTTGTTTTTCTTTACATACACCAATTAGAGCATAAAAGAACCTGAAGGCACCGGTTCCATTTAGTTGCAGCCAACATTGCAAGCAATGGCAGGTCACACTTTAAGCTAAATTATTTGTCTTTCACTCATTGTTCAGTAACCTTTTGAGTAAGAGAGTAATCAGCCAACCAAAACCAATTTAGTGGTCTAAATTTGAAACCGGTCAGTTTGACTGTGTTTCTGTCATATTTTGGTCTTAAATACTACACGTCAAGGTTTTTGAATCACTCTTCTCTGCGAGCTTTGACAATCCATATCCCATAAGGCTTCAGAGTTGTTACTCATTTTGACTCTTCTCCCTTTTTGCAAAGCGCTTGCAGCTCCAACTTTGTAGCATTGCACCCTCCCTTTTCTTGGTAACCTGCCTGTACGAGTCCCATCATGTCCCAAGCGCCCCATTAGAATTATACCCCACATCCTACATACTTACATCCAAAAATTGTGTTTTCCATTTTTCAAATCAGACAAGTCCTCAAGAAAGTTGGGATTAGAATCTTCACGTAACTTTTGCACCTGATTGCCTGTGTGATCTTCAGTACACTCATAGTCCCAAGGGCCATCTTGATAAATGTTCCCTCCTCATGTTGGTGATTTATTTCCCTAGGCATCAGTTTCTTTACTCCTAAGAATGGGAGTAACTATAGCATAAACAACGTAGACCATTGGCGTCAGAGATCTGAATCCCCTTTTGCTCTGTCCTGTCTTCCTGTGGAAATTTATCCTAACTCAAAACAGAGGCAGCCTCCTGAAGCTGAGTGAAGAGTCTGAAACCACGTGGCAGCAGTGGTACTGAGAGGGAAATCGCAGCAAGGGCTGTATTGTTTGGGAAATGTTCAATGTGTTCTCTACTTTAGAAAAGGGGTATTTTTTTAGAACTTCTAAAATTCAATTCTGGGATAGACCCAGATTTAACATATGTCTTTCCATTTAGGTGATTTACACATAGCTTATGAGGATGAGAATTTTGAGTTCTTCAGAAGAAAAATGCCTCATATCCTTTAGAGTCATACGATAATGAGTTCTATACTATGGCAGTTATTGTACAGATTTTCTGTTCAATCTACCTCCTGTGGTATGACTTGAATCCCAATAGCTACCATAAATTAAGCTTATTCCTGCTCAGCTTACTGGAAGGCCCACAGGCTTTCGGGGCAGCCGTGTTGTGGAAAAAAAAATGGAGGGTTAAATCCACTGTCATTTTTCTAAAATGGGAACCATATATAAGAAAACACTAGGGCCAGCCCAGTGGTGCAGCGGTTAAGTGCGCACATTCCGCTTCAGCGGCCGAGGGTTCGCCAGTTCCGATCCCGGGTGCGGACATGGCAACGCTTGGCAAGCCATGCTGTGGTAGGCGTCCCACATATAAAGTAGAGGAAGATGGGCATGGATGTTAGCTCAGGGCCAGTCTTCCTCAGCAAAAAGAGGAGGATTGGCAGCAGATGTTAGCTCAGGGCTAATCTTCCTCAAAAAAATAAAAAAAAGAAAAGAAAATACTAATTGTATTGTTTCGTGGTCATTAGTTGTTATTGAAATAGGCCTGATTTCTTTAGTCTTGATAAACCGGATTCCTTCCTTTCTTACTGTCTTGTGTTTATTTTCTACCATGAACTTAGTGGTTTTCTAGCCAGTTTTTTTTTTTTTAAGTCTTTCAGAATAATTTACTGTGTAGGTGCTCTGTGTCTTAGGGGAAAAAATTATAAATTATGATTTTTCCCAAGGAAATTTTTGAATCTGTTAATTTGAATTAAATATTATATGCCGTGACAGATTTTTAAAATATGAGTATGCCCAGGCCTACGATTTCCTTTTTGCTTCCTTAAACCTCATTTCTCATCTTAAGTCAATTTAAGTTGTTTTTTAACAGTTTATGGAGAGACATGATATCTGAATCAGTTAAGATTCTTGTCACATTTGTATTATGTTGTATTAAAAGCCTGATGTTGTGTTCCTTTAATAATGTACTAGAGTATCTTTTTCAATTTGGAACATTTCATTGATTTGCATCTTTTAAAAACCATCTAAGACCTTAATTTCCAACAAGATGTAGGATACAGGAGGTTATAAAGCTCAATTGACTGGATATACAATTTAACCAGAACTAAAGATAAAAAATGTTCCTTTCAATTCTTGCCAAGTTCATCAGAAGCCTTTTATTGAGAAGTTTAGATCCAAGGCATTTGGGAGTGAAACCAGGTGCAAAATAACATATTGTCAGCTGTTTTACAATGTTAGCAAGGAAGAGAAAGATTATAAGAAGTTCCAGATTATAAATATGTCACATTCTTCCTCAGACTCAAGCCAGGTAACTGGAGAATGGCAGCCAGCTAGTCAAGTGTTAATATGGATTTTAAGTAATTTTCATTATATGCGGAGATCCTTATTACCTTAATGGAGTAAATTAAAAGGCAGAACTTTGCCTTCAGTTTAACATGAGTGGAAGAATTAAGCCCATAATTTTAAGGAATATGATTATTGCTTGCCACAATTGTATATATGTATCCTTTCAGTGGCAGAATTTATCTCTGTCGTTTCTGGAATATGACAAATTGGAAAATAGCCTCTTTTCATCTTAAAAGAGTTCCTTTTCCACCTACCTGTTTTTAAAATACAAGTTTGGTTATTTGTTAGTCCGTACAAAAGCCATGGCTTTTCTCCCTGGTTATATTTAACATATTTTATTCACAGATTATGGTGTGACTAGAGCCAATTTTTTTCTATTGCTCTTCTTCATGATAGGTTCACTGACCCTCTCCTTTTTGAGTGCCTCTTTAGTGAAGCTGGAAAACAGCTGTCTGAAATATGGCTATTATTTCTGGGGTTTAACAGACATGTGCCTTAGATAAATTAAGGGGCACTCAAAGGAGGTCCGTAAATATGAATACTTTGCCAGCTGCTTTTCCATTAAACTCTGTTGGTTGAATGAAATTAGTAAATAATTATGTTGGTGGGGAATCTAGTATATCCAAATGTAATATACTGTCTTCCTTTAACAACAGAGCTTAATTTTTTCCTATGCACCAAATTAGTTTTTAGGGTAATCTACATTGCAAATTGGCCGATTTGCATTAAAACTATGCCTACTTGTTCTGATTTGTCAACACCTCTTTTTTTAAAAAGTCTTTAACATTAAGCATGGGTGGGTAAGACCATCTGCTTATGGAGCTTGCCTGCAGCTCCATCACTTAACACATGAGACAGGTTACAGCTGTTTAATTGTTATGATACTGAATGATTATCGTTCTATCCAGAATTAATATTTATATATGTATGCATAGAAAGCATGTGGTTAAACATAAGTGATCTAGTTGTGAATTAATGGCATTAGGTATTCTTTATTTAGTCCCCACATGAACAATGAAGTGTAAAATAATGCTTTTCACATACTCTCCAACTCTTGACTTTTAAGATGGGTCCTCAGTAGTGATTATTATGCATATGAGTAATCCGCTTCAAATACGCTGATGTATGCAAGGAAAAAATCACCATATAGCTGCCATAAAAAGCAGAGAGAGAACTATCTATGTGGTTATTGCACATACCCTAACTCTTTCTGGTCCCAAAAAGCATTACCTCTGAACTGTGGCCAGCGTAGGTACAAGCCACATAGTAAAAGCCTAGATGTGCAATTCCGATGGCGTGTACCAACATGTCACCCACAGCAATGACGAAAAGCTACTGGGAAAGCTTTTCTCAGCCAAGGGCCGGTTTCCATCTGTATTTAGGAATGGTGACACACAAACCTACAGCATTCTGCCACAAAAGTTAGCAGTATATATTGTCACATCTGCTCAGTACATTTCATAATGAAAAATAGAATGAAAATTTTTTGGCAAAATTGTAATATAAGGAAAGGGATATGCATGTAAAATAGGATAATTAAATGTCTTTGTTTCTAAGTAGTTCCTGTAAAAGTGACTTGTATTTCTGAATTTATGAGCAGATTTTACAGATATTTACAGGGAAATTTATACTCCTTTAGATGATATTAATTTACCTTGCTCAAATAAAATTACTAATGAGGGAATGCAAAATACATAAGGACAAGTTGTGATGTGTTCTTTATTCCTAAAAGCTGAATCACATTTTGATGAGAATTGTTTGTCTACACCAGCGAAGGGTTTATGTGAGACAAAGAATAAGAAAGCTTCCTGACACAAAAGTGGAGTGTCCCCACTCTTGGAACTAGCCAGTTCATATAAAGAATGTTCCCATTAACAGGAGTCTATCTCGAAGAGATGGGGCAGGAGGGGGCTTTTCTTGGCATGACTGGGGCAGAGTGGAACTCATGGCTTATGAAAACAGATCATTGGCAGTCCCAAGATGCTTTGCTTAAAGTCAGATTTCTTTCTTCATAGTCTCTTGAAAGATACCAATTACTTCATGAGTTTGTCCTTTTTAAACTGTCTTTCTTAATAAGGTAAATTGATAATACCTAATATTTATTGAGTGTTTACCATGTACTAAGGGGTATACTCTGGTTTCTCTTCAGATCGTTTAAATCTTTCACCTTTTACTATGTGCTAAGGGACAATGCAGAAATCTCTGTGTATATTATCTTATTTGATCATCACAACACCCTTATCGGGTAGAAGCTATCAGAATCACCGTTGAGGGAACCCAGGCTAAAAGAGGTTGCATAACTTTTCTGTGGATGCACAGCTAGCAAGTAACAGAACCAGAACCCAAACCCATACTCTTAAGCGCTAGACTGTGCTACCTCCTAAATTACTTTTTGTTTTTGTGTGTATGTGTATAGTGGAATAGGTGAAAATTATTCCTTTCTGTGATAAAGAAAAATTAATATCTATGTACCTGTCACAAAAGATTGAATTGTCATAGAAACAAATACACTAATAATGACATCAGTGATGTATAAATAATAGATCACTTTTTTATTTGGAAAAATTTGCATTATAGCTGATAACAGGATCCATAGTTTGCCAAAATAAAAATAACAACAACAAAAAAATTGCAACAACAAAAAACAGTTTGAGGAAAATCAATTTATACTGTAAAGGATTTAAGAAAGTTGTAAACTGTTTATTGAAAACTCTACACACCTCCCTCTAAAATTGATCTCCAGTTTTTTGTCAGCTGAAATGAGTGTGTACAGACATTGACCACTGAAAAAGACTCTTAGGAAGTGGGTAGAGGACTTGTGTAACTAGAATCAGCTCATGAAAAAGCCTCATGGGGCCAGCCCCGTCACCTAGTGGTTAGCTTCAGCATGCTCCGTTTCGACAACCCAGGTTCGCAGGTTCCGATCCCAGGCATGGACCTACACCACTCATCAGCCATGCTGTGGCAGCGACCCACATATAAAATAGAGAGAGCTAGGCACAGATGTTAGCTCAGGGTGAGTCTTCCTCAGCAAAAAAAAAAAAAGAGGAAGATTGGCAATAGATGTTAGCTCAGGGCTAATCTTCTTCAGCAAAGAAGAAAGAAAAAGGCCTCAGAAAAGTTTAGGACCAAAAATACAAGTGGTAAACATCTGTGCACTCTCTCTCTTGCCCGGAAATGAAGAAAAATTACTCTCTCTATAAATCATCTTTGAAAAGAGCTGTTTATCTACGAGTTTCCCAAAATAAATTACAGTTTATCTTAGATAAGTTAAAAAGACTGTTCAACTTTATTGTTTTTCCTGATATCATCAAGAAAACTGACAAGAGGAAGACCTGGTATATGTTACATACTTATGGATGTCTTAGTCTATAAATTTTTCTTAAATATTAAATTTTATGAATAGGCAAAAGTAGTGATGGTAGGCAAGAAATTATCCTTATTGATATCGACCAGATCTGTAGATCATTTTTATGGTTTCCTGCTATTTCACTTGCTAGTACCACAAGACACCACTTTAATAATTATTATAACCAAGTTCATTGTATCAAATGTTAACAATCTGAATATTCATTTAGTGTAAAAAAATTTGTGTTATGATTTTTAGTTGCTAATATTGAGAGCTGTCTCTGGATGGTTTAATTCCCAAATCAGGGTACTAAAATATGCCTGATTTTTTTTAAATCTAGGAAATCCTAAAAAAAAGGTGGTTTTGCTTATGTCATTCAATGAACTCCAACAAGGAGTGAAAAATCTAAAGGAGACGTGTTACTACATGTTTATGTTCATGCCGTGTGCAAAGACTACCACCAAACTCATGGACCACACGCCAAACAATGGTGTCTCTTTGCACAGGCTGTGCACGTGCCAGCGTCAGCGAGCGTGCTGTCTGCATTCTCAGTGCTCCACTGTTACTCCCATATGTACATGGAGTCTATAGTAAGGCATGGAATTCCAAGCTGAAGGAAAACACCAAATATTATTCCAGCCGTTGTCTGTACAAAGCTCTGCAGCTTATAATGGCACTTTTTCAGCAGTGCTGACTTTGTAAACTTTGGTTTATCTCAAAGCACCTTTTCCATAGAATCTAGACTTTTCTGAGCTGACTTAAATCAGGAAAAATATTATTTCACTCTTTTGGAATGTCCTGGTATAAATAGTGTTCCAAACTGAAGGATGGTGTTTTGCTTGCTAGGTGCATGCAAGAAGCAATGTATTTGTACAGATAACTTTTTTCACCAAATTTCCTATATATAAAAGGAATAAAATATGCAAGCTTTCAGAAACAATTTATTTGAAGTAGGTTTTCAAGACTGTGTTGCCAATTTTAAGGCAACCAAAACTCTTTCAAGCTCATGTGCACGCATGTGCATACACACACACACACACACTGTTTTTTTTTACTGGTACGACCTCACTTACTAGTTGTTAAAATTCAAATTAATTGCCTCTCCTAAATAGGATAAAATATTTTAGATGTTTTATCCTAATCTTAGAATGAGAATTCTTTAGTGAGGGAGAGCATATTTTAAGAGGCTCGAGTAAATTGTTTTATGGTGTTTAAAATTATGTCACTGTCGTAATCCTTTACAATGGGATAATCAGTAATAAAACAGTGCAGCGTGAACCAATTAAGGAGCATCAAATCAATGGGTCTGCAGCCTACACACTGATTTACACCGTTGCTGATTGGAATAAATGGGTTTAATATGTACTTATTTGCAGACTGTCGCTTTTTTGTCATCCTGCAGGAACTGGTACATGAATAATCTAGGAATGACACCTACTTACAAGTTTAATGAGAGACTAATGCGAATCATTTTTTAAGTCTGTGTTATAAAGTATTATGAAACACAATGCTAAATAAAACTTTGTCCTCGGCTCCAAGGACTTTGCAATAATCGCCACAGTGAAGAATGTACTCATCTTGATTGAGTTATCCTCTTTGGAAGATGGGCCCCTAAGATTTTATTGTAGTTAAACTGGGAAATATTTCCAGCCTTCTGGATTCTGTGTTGTTTGCTGATGTGTAAGCTATACTCAGGAGTCAATTCAGTAGCCCAGTGAAAATACTGTACTATTTGATATGCTCCAAGCAAACACTTTGTGACCTCAGAAACAATGTGAATAGTTCATAACTAAACACGTCAGCAACTATGTATTCACAGTCAAACTGTTTGTATTTTTCCCTTGTGAGCTGCCTGATGTAGATATAACCAACTTGGTTTGCCTTTGTTTCTTCTCTGTGTTTTTAAGAATCAGTTTGACAGTAAAAAGAAAGCAAGTTTGGAATTAATACTGTTCCATATAGACCTCCAAATATCCCAGTTCCTCCCCAAAGCAGGCTCATGTATTCCTTTGACCTCTTTTTTAAATGAGCAGCCTTCTTTGAAACTACTGCTCAGCAGATCTTTCTTGTACAGTATATATATGTCAGCTGAACTGCCTTTGTTCTTTGATTTTTCAAATCTACCTGTTTTAATTTTTCCTGGTTTTATTCCTCAGTTTTAATATCTTGCCAATTGGCTTTCCAAACTCTGGATTTTTAGAACAGGTTACAGCAGTTCTTATCATAAAGCTTTCTTTAGTCTACTTAAGGTACTCTTATTTATGAGGCTGTGTCAACAGATTAATATTTCAAGTTAATTTGAATTTTAATCTTACTTCCTGGTTTCTCTTTAATGTCAATGTTGAATTAAAGATTTCCACATTTTTTTCATCTGATTTTTTCGTTCAGATAAATTCATTGACCAATCCCAAAACAGATGACGTTTCTAATCTACCTTACACAGGCACACAATTCTGGTTCTTCTGAGTTGTAAATACAGCTTATTTATTAAGTGTATGGACTTTGGCCTCAGACTACCTGGTTGGAATTTTGGCTTTGCCACTTGTTAGCATTTTGACCTTGAGGAAATTCTTTAATTTTCTGTGTCTCAGTTTCTTCATTTGTGAAAGGGAAATGGAAAATTCGTGAAAGGGAAGATAAAAGTACCTATTACCCCACGGGGTGGTGAAAATTAAATCACCTAATTCATGTGAAATGCTTAGCATAGTTGTCAGCACATAGTACCAGTCAGTAAACGGTAGTTATTGTTAATACTGCTGTGTATAGTTAGGACAGATGGATTAGGCAAGAGGAGATGGACAGATGGATGAAGGAGAGGGAAAGGATGTTGTCAATGAGGTATTGCTCTCATATGCTTCTTACTCAGAAGGTAGCCTCTGTATTATTAACAGCGTTTATTCGAAAACTGCAAACACATATAGGACATACTAGGACCACGATAGTAAGCTACATTTAATCATTTTATTCAGCAGATATTAAGAATCCCTTATGAGCTGGGTAATTGGAAAACAGTGATTAGCATAGCCGTGGGCCTTACGTTTCTAATGGGGGACATTTACACATAAGTCACGTGTCTATGTATCTTTAAAGCCTTGTATTTTCGTGGAATCTCTTGACTGAAATGAATTGATCACAGCTAGTTCTTGATTCTTCTCTTCTCCTTTTACATTTTCCCTGGTGTTCGTACTCCTAGACTTCATCCGTGAGAAGGATTCGGGCAGAGAAAAGAAAGAACCAGATGACTAGAGGAAATGGCGGGAGGAGGGCTGCCCGTAATTTTGGTAGATGAGCCGATGAGGCAACAACATGTAGGTTGAATGTCCAAAAAGATGCTATTTGTCCCCACTCTCCATGTTAGGAATTAAAAATGGTGCAACAAGGCTGTAAATGAGCAAACTCCCTCCTAAGGGGCCTTAGAATCAAGGCCCATGACTAAGGGGTACAGACAAGAGCAAATCATTGTGGGTCCCCCTCCACCCACCTTCCCGAAAACACAAAGGGGGAAATATGCTAAACAGGGGCCTTGAAAAGAAAAAGAATTCTTTTTAAACAGAAGCACCAAGAGGGCAGTGTGTGAAAAGGATCTAGCACTAGTCATTTGCTTTGGTGATACTGAGGCTTGTGGGCTAATCGTGTAATACGAATATTTTTGATGAGCCGAACCTTCCTCCCACATCTACAGTTTCACTGAGTCTTTGCCCACCAGTAGCAGCAAGTAGACCAAGGACCTCCCACGCAGGGGCTTGAACCCAAGCAGTCAGTTTCATTTTCAGGGATGACTGTATATCTGAATGTGTTTGAAACAGAGACAATTAAGGCCAAGAATTAGCCCTAGCATTTAAAAGGCACTCACCTGCAGTCTGCCATTTATGGTAGATCCACCTGGCACTTTCCCAAGGAAGCCAAGTAGACGACATCTCAAAAATGGTGGCACTACACTGTGGCTTTTGGGAAAGAAGTGTCTGCCTAAATTCACGTTAGGTCAGGAATGACTGCATAGTATTTTCTGATATCCTCTCATCAGTTTCTTCTACTGGGAAAAAAAAAATTTGTCGTTGTTGTTTCTAAATCTCCAAGAAGAGCCACCAGGACATAGTGGATATGAGCAAACTCTGGAGCCAGACAGCCTGTGACGTTGCACAGATTGCCCCTCTTGTCAGTTTCTTCATCGTATTTACCGTATCAACTGTATTTATATTATCGGGTTGTGGTGAACATTAAATGAGAGAATAACGTAAAACGCTTAGAGCGGTAAGTCTTATTATTATCCTCAGGGAGCAAGGATGGGATCACGGTACTTCATGTGTGTCCCCTGGGTCATTCTAAACCTGGTCTCAGCCAGGAGAAAGAGACCTGAGCCAGAGCTAGAAATTTGGGAATCGTTAATACGTCAGCCAGGTGTTCATAGTCTGCAAATTCTAGAACCAGAGCTCATGGAAGAGCTGAAATCAAAGGGAGCCTTTTGTGTTTGTGAACATGGGTGCATTTTTTCTGGGGGGAGAATCCATAACTCTCAACAGTTTTCTCAGAGATCTGAGACCCCAAAAAGATTAAGAACCACTGTCTTACAGGAAATACGGTAATACCTCCTATGTCCCACATGGGTCTTCTTAGAAGATAAATAATTGAAACTCCAGGGAGAGTGTTTTATGAATACAACATTTCACTGGAGAATAGTTTTATAAAGGGCTCCATTTTATATGTCTAGGACTCATTTTTATAAGAATTTTCTTCTATAAAACAAATTTAAAACTTAGTAGATCTAATAGGAATGACTTTCCTTTAGTGTCACAGCATACTCGTTAGTTTTCCAAGTGATTTTTTTTCAACTTAATGTGCATTTCAGCAATTGTTAGGTATATTAATTTTTAAATGTTCTGTATTATTTTTACGATTATTGTTCCTAATAACTTCTTACAACATGCCTGCATTTTTCTGATTATTTCCTGTAGTAGCTTATATAATGATATTTTCTTTGTTGCAATTATTATTTTTAATAATTATTTGAACCTCATATATCAACATCTTCTTTTAGCTTCTTCATTATTTAGAACTAGGCTTTTGTGGTATGGTCAAAAATTTTACTCTTCGGGGCCAAAATATAGGTGCTGATTTTTCCCCCTTTCTCTCTTACTTTTAAGTTATCAGCTAATAGTTATTCCCTGTGATATAAATGCAAATGACAGATCTTGGTATCTTTTTCTCAGTGCAGATATTTTTCTTCTGGTTGGTTTTAACTCTTTGCAAAATTTGCATTAAATATCTTTAATATTTAGAGTGTTATATAAATTTTGACCTGCAGTCTATTTTAAATGTATTTTCTAATTTCAGCTCTACCTTTGGTGTTCTCTTGACCCAATGACAAACCTACGTTTACCTGTAATCAGTCCACTTTTTTGCATAATTGATTCTGTTTGCTAAAGTAATGGGATTGGCTGGCTTAGAAATAATTTATTCCCCCGTTAAAACTACTAATCTAGATTAGAATTAATTACATTTCTTATTTTGGTTGTGTCAACTGTAGTGGACCTGATGTAAAAGCAAAAGGCTTGCTCTCCAAATATGATTGATTTTGTTATTATGTTGTTAATTTTTATAAATTAAGAATTCCCTCAGAAATACTACCCTATCTGAATCAGAAACTCTAGAATTTCTAATGATTTTTTTTTATGTTCAAATCATCCATCCAGCTATTATGGTGCTCTACTAGATTATGTAATGCTTAGAAGGAGTTATTAAGAAATTATATGAATGATGCTGTACTATAATACATTTTTATTTTAGTGCTTGAAAATAGATTTGTTTTTATTAAATTGTAATTTCAGAGTAGTGCCTAATACTGTTTCTTCTTCACCTTAATTTCCCCTGCAATGTATTGTCAATTAGCTATAAACATGCTTACTTTTGAATGCAATTCAGAAGCCTCTAATGGAATCCTGTGGCAAAGGGACGAGTCCTTTTATATCCGAGGTACAGACGTGTCAAAGCCATTTCTGGTTTTGTTTATGCCCATGACAGGGCACCAGACCTGAGTGGCTCAACTGAAAGTTGGGTTTAAATCATTCTGTTAAGAATCCTGCTACCACTAGCATATGTCAGTAATGAAAAATAATCAACATAAGCATCTTTGAAAAGCAATTTTAGATCATTAAATATGTATGAATTTTGACAAAGCGAGAAGATTTGAGGCTTATTAAGAATATATTAGGTTTCCACATTGAGTGAAGGGAGAGACATTTTTATGTCTCTGTTCAAGAAGAAAGGTGGGAGCCCGGCCCCGTGGCCGAGTGGTTAAGGGTTCCATGCTCTGCTTCAGCAGCCCAGGTTCACAGGTTCGGATCCTGGGCGTGGACCTACTCCACTCACCAGCTGTGCTGTGGAGGTGTCCCACATACAAAAAAATGGAGGAAGATTGGCATGGATGTTAGCTCAGGGCTAATCTTCCTCAAGCAAAAACAAAAGGAGGGGAGACTGGCAAAAGATGTTAGCTCAGAGCGAATCTTCCTCACCAAAAAAAAAGAAGAAGAAGAAAGTTGTAGCCTCGTTGTGATGTCATGAAAGGTTAAATGGACAGGCACAGTCAAAGACTTCAGTCTTAGTCCTGGCTGTTCCTACAAATCTGTTGTGAGAAACAGAGCCGACTCCAGTGTGAATCCTGAGAAGAAACAGTTCATATTTCCTAATGGACTGCATATGGGCTATGTCATTGTCCATCTGATGTGTAGTCAAGGTTACTGGGCAATCATTTTCTACAGAACTCACACATGCCTTTTTCATAATATAATAAATTTGCTCAAGGATTCTCAATTTCTTTCTTTCTTTTTTTCTTATTTATTAACCATTAAAGTTTGGTCATTTGTAAATATACAAGTAACTCAAGAGAGAAGGTGAATGAAGCAAGATTTCTGTGGGTTTAGCTCTCAGGTTGAAGAAAGACAGCATCAAAACATACAGAAATGGTTCCTCGGGGGCTCCCGTGTCGTCATTTTTGCCCTTCCACTGTGTGACTAGGGTTGTAGTTGTATAACAAAACTACTTTGTTAAAAGCAAACTAAAAAATTAGAATTCTTTTTCTCATCCCCCCCAAAAAGAGTTTATTTGTAGATCTCATAGTTGTAAATTTCCAAATTTCTTTAGTAATAAAGAATTGATTCCATTTGTTCTGCTTAGCTATTAAAAATGTAACCTTAAGAAGCATCAGAGTGGATGCATTTCACATAGTCTTTGAAAGGTAGCGTTAGTTTGCCTGCATACTTTTCTTGAAAATGCTGAATATTTCCTGCAATCCTGACTCCATTTGCTAAGACGTGAATATGTTGCGTTTTTAGAAGATATGAAGTGCATCTCTGTCGTGTGATGTGAATCTTATGTCAGCTGCAGCGACTTGATTTGCATGTAAATTCTGAAAATTTCCTTGTCCCATGTGACACTTCTGAAATGTCTGTCTGTTCTTTTCTCCTTTTTAATTTCTCAAGCTCACTATTTGGATAAGATAGTTAAAGGTACTGTATCCTTGCTCTTTGTTGACATATCTACATATATATCTATATATAATCGTGTGTCAGATCACACTAGGTATGAAAATAGACTGTTTTTCATGCATACTTTTGTAAATTATCAATCAGGCTTACGTTACGTGAAATCCCTTGGATTTAAAGTACAGAGACTTACATGTCTGTGTCTCATTTTTATAATTTTGGGTTATCACAGATTTCATTCCTATGTAAAAGCATTAGTTTTCACTGGAACCAAAAACTGAAGATAACAGTACCTTTGCTGTTTTTTGTTTACAGTGTTTTTTTGGTTTTGTTTTTTCTTTTTTGCTTTAAGATCTTCATTGTTGGCAATTCAGCGAATGAGCTTTAAATTCTAAATTAAAGTATCGCAAATGTTCTCTCTCTTATCACAGAATAAGAAATTGTCAATCTAAAGATGATTCTGGTTACATATGTTGAGAGAAATCTCATTCACCCTTAAATGGAAACGTCTTTGGCTTTTTCTGAATGTTTCAAAATATATGCGATATTCTAACTTGTTGTTTTCTGAGAAACTACAAAATATTGTGCCTTCTCTAAAACAGAGATGATAACACTGCTCAGCAGAAAACAGCAGATTCTCATATCTTCAGTTATGGTTGAAATAGGTGGAAAATATTTTTTCAGAAGAGAAAATTCCCTTTCCCGTTCTCCTCAAATTACCTATTTTCTATTCCTTGTTTGTGCTTTTCATTAGAATATGAAAATATTCATGGCAATATCCAGGCTTTCATATAATAATTCTGTGTGCACGCAGTCAACTGCTGCACCTCTTTGTCAGTGGGGCAATTAAATCTTTCTTTTTTGTTCAAAACAAAACAAAACAAAAGCATCCATAAGGAAAATTTACCTTTTGTGTACTGAATAATCCATAACTACAGACGGTAATTGTCTGAAAGAAAGGAAGCAGCAAAATTAATCTCATGTTGACCTGATGGTATCCATAAGTATGATTTCATTCTAACCTGCCACAAGAGACTGTCAAAATCTTCTTCCTTCTGCTAACTCTAATCTTAAGAGACACAGTGTCTCTTTGAGATATTTCATTTCAAGTTCTGCAGTGGAGGAGGGGAAGCCAATATATGAATAATTCTTTTAATACAGACTTAGGCATCTTGAAACAGATTTTTCCCTTAAATTTTGTCACTGAAACAAGAATAGCATTCTAATTATAGGAAGCTGTATAACAAACCCCAATTGCTATAGCGAGTATTTTTACTAATATATAGTCTATTCCAAATTATAAATAATTCCATCCAAAGAGATCTGATTAATTATTCTAGCAACTTTAGAGCATTTATATCTTCGTTTCTGTCGGTGTCATATCACACTCATAGACAAGAACACCAAAATCTACCGAAGTGTCATCCTCATAATCAATCAGATCATGTTGGCTGCATGCCAGATATCATCAGTAGAAAGTGGCAAAAATTGGTTTTTTTTTTTTAAATGTCATGTTAGACTGAAACAATTACAGATTTTGGATATATTAAATTATTTTAATTGTTTCCCAAATTTTCCCTCCTTGCCCATAAAAGCAGACAAGATAGGATATAAAGGTAACAGCATAAAAGCCTTAGGGAGATTGTCACAAAATATCACCCTTTGCTCTGTCTTGAAGCACGTCACTACCGTGTTTTTGTTCAGTCTATCAATGTTTTATTGTGGTCCTTATGGTATTTCATTTTGTCCGTCCTGAGTAATCAAATACGCACAGCTATTACATTTAGTTGGAAATCCTGTCGGTCCTGTCCCATCCGTATGCAGCCTGAATCCTGATGTTTGTTAGAATAGATGCTGAGCTGCTTCTCTATTTCCTGGGCTTTGCTTATTCTGTGAAAAGGAATGTCCTCTTGGCGTAAAGTATAGTCATTATTACTGGCCTATACTTTGTGCAGTTATTTAATGCACTGTAATTTCACATGAATATACGGCAACTCTGAGGCCAGATAAAATTAACGTTCTCTTTTTAACATCATTCATAGCCTCGTACCCACTTTCATCCTTTTCAATCTAGAGGGAATTTTTTAAAGCAACAAGGTGATCTAAAGAAGGCATGTCCTAATGAGTGACCAGTAGTATTTACAACAGATTAAAAATCTATACTAGGGATTCTGAAATTATCTCGTTGAGCTGCTTTTTCACACCATCCAATCAACCCTTGTTGCTTTGCTAAAGGAAAAAAATTTAAGTTAATTTTGTCTGGCCTGCAGCTACTTAGTGGATCGTTGCATATATTTCTGTCCTGCACAGGTAAGTGGTGTCTCAAGGGTCAGGCCAATCAAAGATGCCACTTAGAGAAGAACTAGATTTCTTAGATTATGTTGCTGTTCCTATCCATGTGCAATTACAGTATTTGTGCTGTTGATAAAGGCCTCTTCCCACTAAGTGTCCCTTATCTGTTTATTTTAGGTGCAAAAACTTTTGATAGTCAAATCACTTGTGTTTTCCTTCTTTGTCTCTTTTGACAGAGGGTTGCCCTGGTCTGTGCAACAGCAATGGAAGATGCACGCTGGACCAAAACGGCTGGCATTGTGTTTGCCAGCCCGGGTGGAGAGGAGCAGGGTGCGATGTCGCCATGGAGACCCTCTGCACAGACAGCAAGGACAATGAAGGAGGTAGGAAACGCTGAGCGTGAAAACAACTGTGTGCCAGAGCACAGGCTGATAAGTTACACTGAGGACAGAGTTATCCGTTGCCACACAAAATCTGATCCCCATAGATTAGATTGATTGAAAAATGTATGAGTGCCGACAGAGTGATTTTGCTCCCTATTTTCTCTGAAACAAATGCAAGATTATTATCGTTCAGGGAGAAGGCACAGTAACCAAGCTAATTTATAACGTACATTGTTCTCCATTCCTTTTCCTCACCTCCAGGTGACAGTTCTTCACACAACGGGGAGAATCTTAGGGCCTGTGAATGGGGAGCTCTAAAGCAGTATTTTAATAAGTAAACATTCCAAAAGATTCCAGGCGTTTTCCAAGCTCTTCTGTTGAAAGGCATGGATGGAAAAAATAAGAGTAACAGAAAATAGTCCCCTTGAAGGTGTACTTCCAGTATCTTTTTATTCTTAACTTTACCCCTGTTAAAAAGATTGTGATAGTCCACCCAACGTAAGTCCTTGGTTAAGAAATAATTATTTTCCCCATTGTTCACAGCCTCCATGCTACTCAATTTCACTTTCAGAGAATAGAGAGCTCCTGATTACTTCTCCAGTGGTGAAATAGCTGCCCCCTATAGCTGTTTGATTTTGTCCTACCTTAAGGACTGAGTTTTTAGAAAGGATTTTGTTCCCATCTGGGCCTCTGTGGTCACCTGCTCTGTGGGTTAGGATGTGTTTCCCTACCCACTCCTTCATTCCACCTGCTCTCGTGGGAACCTCCACACAGCAGTACGGGGGGCTTACGAGTGCAGATTTTGGGGTCAGACAGATCTTCACTCCACTCCGTAGTATGTGTGTGACCTTACACAAGATTCCGATGTCCTTAAACTTCAATGGTTTCATCTATAAAATAGGAATAAAAGCATTTTTGAAAGGATTAAGTGAGAGAATGTGTAAAGTACTCAGCGTATTGCCAGACACATAGTATGTTCTAAGTACCAGCTATTATTATCCAGTTTTCCTTCTTTTGCTTTCAAAAGTGCTCATCTTGACTCGTTGAAATCATAGAAGGTTGTTGGAGAAAATTGAACAGCCTTTTCTTTTCTACGTAGAGGAGACCCAACTGCTGTTCTTTAGGAAGCAGAGTGAAGAGGACTAACCCCTGCTGTCCCCTATCACCCCCAACACACATGCACACACACATGCATGCATACGCACACATGCTGGCCTGGGCCTAGTCATTCTCAGGCCAGCTGTTATTTGTGTCTCATCTTCCTGACAAGGAGCTGTCATTCTCCCCTTTGGTTTCTAGCAGACTGTTCAGTGTTTTCTCTATCTTCTTTCAACCTGGACTATCAAGAAACTTGAGCCACAAATTCTGAGCTAAGGCCTGTTTTTCTTTCTGCTCCTGATAGATTTAGGTGGTCCTTAGCCCTTGAAGCTTTTCCTGCCTAATAATACCTTGTTGCCCCTGACTCCTCTTAACTATGCACTTTGTAGAAATGGCAGCATTAATCCTCTCTGAAACACAGCCCAGATGGCAACTTTCCTCATTACTTTCTCCCAAGAAGCCCCGACCCCATTGTTCTCTATTGCCCAGGGAGGGAGGAGAGCATCTCTTCCTCCTCCATCATCTGTTGCAGATTTCATCTACTAAGAGGAGATTACATCGAGGAGGTTACAGACTCTCTCCGAGGGAAGCAAACTGCAGAGTAATTTAGGGGCTAATCAACTCTTTAGTATTGTTATCAGCTGAGGAGGTTTTTCCCTTTCCTCAAAATTTATCAGCTGTGAATTGGCCTCGTTCCCCTTTTGTTTATTCTTATTAGCATGAAACTCTGCTATCTCTAGGCTTCCCTCTCCAAGGGGAAATCTGAGCTGATGGAAGACCTCCTGTGGATTCTCTGCTTATCTCGTATAATTTGTATTCCTGTCTCTAACCTAATTTTGTTGATCTTCTAAGAAGGAATGTCAGTGCCAGCTTTATTGTACCCTGAGAGTGTAACCTGGTTGCCTTATAGCCTAAGGTTATAACCCTAAGCTGAGGGTTCTTTGAACTCAGGTATGGCTCTGTGTATAGAAACAACATTTTCCACACCAAACCGCAAATCAAGACACCTAATTTGGCAATCAAGGATATCATTATCATTATATGAGGACAGTAGAACAGAGTGTTTAACGTAAGGACAGGACCTGAAATTCTATGACATATGGTAACTATACCATTATAGATCATTGTCTAAACTAAATTTGGTATCAGAATGGTGAATTAGACAGAAAGTAGCTAAATAATTTGACTTAATACGTTAAACAAATAAGGAAGAAGAGAGGGTAAAGAAGTTGATATGGCCCTATTCAGAAATTAAACACGTCATGTAAATCGCTACTGGTCTAGTCTGAGCAACTTTGTAGAATACAATCTTCGTACAAAAAAAAGAAAGAACAAAAGAAGTTGCTTGCTATTCCCCAAACTGAAAAAGAGGTATTAAGAAATTTTAGAAAGGACGGCTGCATATGGGGAAATGGTTAAATATTTTTTTCTTAGACCAAACATCATCTTTCCACTCTAAAACATACTTTTCTTTACCAAATCCAGTTTGCCCCATCTCCACTGCCGAAGCCTAAAGATTCTCAAAATGTGGATCTCACTAAATTGCCTATGGAGTCCCACGTCCCATTTATGTCTCTGAAATGCTTCAGGAAAAGCAGCCTTAGAAGGGAATTCTTTATGAGAAATAGGAGGAATGGACTATCAATAAAATAAGTTGGAGGAACTTATCTTTAGCCTCTCTCTTTATACTACACAGTCATAAGAAGTAAAACTCCTGTTCAATTGGACCTTATTGGGCCTTAAGTCTCAAACAGCTGTCATATATACAGGGTCTCTTTAGCTTTTCAGAACTAATGGCAATCTTTTACCCACAGTAAAGGCCCTGACAAAGATCCCCACTCTGTAGAATCAACAAGATGCCTCCCTCACCTGCTTCTGAAATCTAGCTCCGGATGTCCAACAGAGGCTGGTGGAGCAGATCCCGGGGACAAAAGCAGACGATGGAATAGTAGATTTTTAAATCACACAGTGGAAGTCAGAAACAGATGGTCACTGGACCAGATAATTGTGGATAACATCTCCAAACAGGGGAGACATTTTGGGGGTGACCACAAGATAGCCTGTTCTAGTTGAGAGAGCTTTCAGAGCAAACGACCAACAGTACATGCCTGGATTTGGCTTATAAATAGTTCTGCTTCAACTCCATCTTCACCTGCCAAGTCAACCTCCCTCTAAATTGAGCCATTTCTTGTTCATTTCCCAGAACTCACTCTGCTGGTGAAGTTGCTGAGATCAGAGAAAAGGCAGGTGAAGAGATGGAACCGCTCACTATTAAATGCCGTGTGATCTGGAGAGAGGTTTAAGACAGTTACCCCATGCTGCCACAGTTTTTAGTTCCTTGGGTACCTCTTTTCAGTCAGCCATCGGAATTTTCTGTCTCACGGCCCACTCT
Organism: Equus asinus; assembly: GCF_041296235.1. NCBI lineage: Eukaryota > Metazoa > Chordata > Mammalia > Perissodactyla > Equidae > Equus > Equus asinus. The sequence goes on along the minus strand of NC_091816.1, from coordinate 26,040,950 downwards.
ACCCCAGACTTTCACCTCCCCTCAACAAGAAAACCCTTTCTCTTCTTCAAGGTTCTATTCATTATTCTCATCAGGAAAGTCTCTTTGGATGCACATGATAGAAACTCCACTCAAATGGTCTTAAGCTTTAAAAAAGAAAAATTACTAGCTTATGTAACTGAAAAATTCAGCGCTAGCTGCACCTAGGTATTCAAACAATGATAACAGAAATCTTGGTTGATTCGTCAACTCTGCTTTATTCTGTGTTGGCACCATTCTCTGACTATCTATTCCCCAAAATGACCACCACCAGCTCTATGTTTACAACCCACTAGCATAACCACCCCGGTACAAGGAGGACAGCTTTTCCAAGGTTACATGAGGCGGGGGCCTGGACCTGAGCCCAACCCTCATTGGTCTGAATTGGATCTCCTCTACGCAAAGGAAAATTGAAGTTCTAACACCAGAAGAAAGTAATATGAATGCTGGGCAGGCAGAAAAACAGATTCTACTATAGGAATATTAATAGCTTTCCATAGCATTTAGCTTCGGACAATATATTCCAATAACTATTTCATATGGCTAATAGACTTCTATTATTTTCAGAAGGAATTTTCTATTCTCTACCTCCCCCCTTCCCTCAAAATTACAGCCTTCTCCTTTGAGAACAAGAAAGCCAATTCTGAACCCCTGACATGCTTTCCAGACCCCAGATTGGCAAGGCACCCATCCAGTTCTCCCTGTATACTTTTATAGCGTCGTTGCTTTTACCTAGGGCACCCACTAGGAATCTCATTCAATAGGGGGCTCTTGACTTTAAATAGCTCCCCATATGGAGGTTCCACTATGCAAGCATCAAAGTGCAACAGCTTGCCAGACACAATTCTATCTTTATAGAAACTCAAGATACTTACTTACAAGATGATTTCTACAAAATGCATTATCTCTGGTAGTTGTTATGATATTCCCAGCTTTCTCCTCATTAGGGAGTTCTAGTCAAAGTTCCTTTTGACGTATTGTTTCCCCGTCTGGTTCTCCATTGGGTGGCTCCCCGTGGGTACCTGAGGCGTGGGACTCAAGCCCTCTCTTGGAGATTGGATGGTGGAGGGGTCAAGAATGACTTAAGCCTCATAATAAACTTTGTGCAAGAATGGTGGGATGCCAAAATATAAGTCCTGTCAAGAATGATACATCTTCCTTGTAAGTAGACAGAGTTATTCTTTGTCCTATAGGATTGTTACTTCAGAGGGTATGTCAGGAAGACGTACCTATAAGAGGCTTTTTAAAAAGTCTTTGGAGGCTGATGCTGGTAGAGAAGAAAGCACAATTCAACTGAGGTTGTTCAGAAATCAGAAAGCTAGAAACAATAATAAGAAAGAGAGACAGAGAGAAAGGAAGGAAGAAAAAGAATACAAATGAAGGGTAGTAGTGTTCTAGGAGTAAAGAAGAGGAGAGGAAAAATGAATGAAATTTTTGTAAGTATCAGAATGAGTCTGATGAATGGATAGAGATGGTCTGAGTTTGGAGATTACTAAATGGAAAATAAGGAAATATTTGAAAATAGATTTTTAAAAAGTTCTAGCAGGAAGATGAGACTATTGTGTTATCCAAAAATATTAAAAAATAAAAATTAAATAAAATAGTAACATAACTGAGAAGAGAGGGGGAAAATGGTCAAAAAGCAAGAGAGAGGGAAAGGAAGAAAGAAAGAGAGAGAGAGAGAGAGAGAGGGAGAGAGAATAATAGGTCACAAATACTTTTCCCAAAAGAAGCCAGATATCAGAGAAAGAGGGGCACTCAGTCTCAGAGCATTAAAATATATTATCCTGGCACATGATGATTTGGGGGAAAATTATTGTTAGTTTGAAAGACCCTACTGGATCCTTCTTTGAGGACAGGTTGAGGTTAGTCTGAGCCCTTTTGCTATCCACAGAATTTTTAGAGCATAGTACATCCCATTCTAGGAAAGAGTACAGCTCATGCTCTCAGAAGCAAAGGACCCCAGTAGCTTCCCATTAGCACCCAAGAAACATAGGATTTTACTGCTATTTTTGAATGAGTTTTAAGAGGAAAATCAGAGCCCCATAGGCTGGAAGTAAAAGTCTCCCCTATATTTTACACTCATTAACATCAGCTGCCACCTCAAGCATCAGAATGTAGAAATGACATCGCACAGTACCTCTTTAAAAGCGAGGCTCCTTGTCACACAGATCTCCACGTTAAGAACCTCTGCATTCCTGGTGAGGGTTATTGTTAGTAGCCATGGTACATGGATATTACATTCTCCTTATCGAAACAGTGCGCCGCTGTCAACAACTTGGTGTGCATATTTCCACTCCTCCTTCAGGGAATTTATATGCACATTTATGTTTTTAAACTTCAATAGGATCAGTACTGTTCTAAATTTGCTTCTGCCCAAACGTATATCTTAGAGATTTTTTCGTGCCAGTACATAAAACCTATCTCATTCTTTATAATAAAAACAAAGATGTGTTAATTAATTTTACCACGGCTACATTAATAATAATTTATTTGTTTCTTATTTTTTTGCTCTTAGTATAAAGACAAATCTGTAGTGAATCTGTGTGTCTGTGTGTGTGTGAGTATCTGCATATAAATCTTTGTGTAAATGAACAAATATTTCTTTTGGACAGATTTTTAGAAGTGAAATTGCTGGGTCATGGGTTATTTTAATTTTTAAATTTGATAGCTACTGCCCAATTGCCATGCCAAGTAGGTTTTACCACTATCCACTTTGTCATTATGAGAGTTTTTATTTCCCCCACATTCGTAGTCTGTACATAATCATTGTACATTAAAAAAACTGTCCAACAAAATGAAAAATATGAATTTTGTCGGTTAGGTGAAAATGACTCCATTTTTATGGTTTTAATTTGCATTTCCCTAATTACTAGTTAGATTGATAATTTATATATGTTTCTTGACCATTTGTATTTCTTCTTTTGCTAATTGCTTATTTATTTCTCTTGCCTATTTTTTTCTGTTGAGTTGCTTGACTTTTCCTTTTTAACTTTTACGACTCCTTTCTTTATTCAACTTATTAATTCTTTGTTAGATGTGTTGCAGATGTTTTATCCTAAGTTTTCAGTTATCTTTTAACTTTGTTCGTGGTCTCTTTTGTCGTGCAGAAGTTTTCAATTGATATGAGGTAAATTTGTATAAGGTTTATCTTTTCATTCATGAATTCTGGGTTGTGTGTCTTCATAAATAAGTAAGACTCCCTTTGTAAGATTATGTATACTATGTTGTATATTTTCTTCTGATACTTTTTATAATTGTGTGGATTGCTTAATGTCCAGTTAATCAAGAACATTTTAAAATACCCATTGGACTAAAAAGAAACAAGAATTCAAGGATTAGCATGGTGTCTGAGGGAAGGAAAAGGTGATAGAAGAAAACGAGTGGCATCTCTAATGTGATTTTAAGACATCATTTTGACCTGTTTAGATCTTACAGTCCCTAGGAACTGAATTCATTCTTTCCTTCATTCAACAAATATCTTGTATGCTGACTTGGTGCCAAGCAGTATACTAGATGTCGGGGACACAGCAGTGAACTAGATTAGCCCTCAAGGAGCTTCCTGAGACCCTTGTCTGAGCTGAGTGCTGAAGGAGTGGGGAGGGGTGGGGAGTAAGAGAGCAGCTTAGAGGTCTCCAGGCAGAGGGAATAATAATCATGAAACATTTTGTAAGCTGTGTGAAGGAGTCCTAACTACTCATAAGCCAGTGAAGACCAAGTAAAGGAAATATTTTAGAGAGGGAAGCGAAATAATCAAATCTGATTTCTGCAAAGAGGACTCTTAGGAAAGTGTAGTGAATGAATAGTTGGGACAAGACTGGAATTGGGAAACTAAGCAACTGTTGAGATCTTGTAAAGAGACGACCATGGTGGCCTGAGGTGAGTTTCAGTGAAATGGAAAGAAACAGACTGATTCAAGAGATATGTGGAGTGAAGAAAAGAAGGAACTGCTGATTGATTAGGTGCAGAGAGAAAGGAAGGGAGAAGAGGAGTCAAGGAGGACATTCAGGTTTCTACTTTGAGAAACTGGGTGGGTAGATGGTGGAACCATTCACTGAAATAGGAAATAGAGAAGAAATGGCATGTTTAGAGAACATTTTATGTGTCGTGTTTTAGATGTGTCAAGTTTTCAATGGCTGTATAATATCCAGGTGGAATAATCTAGAAGGTAGTTTGTGGATTTGGAGTTCAGGAGAATGATCAACCCAGAATCATTAGCATTGAAAGGATATGAATATACAGACTAAAGCCACCAAGAAAGCTCCAATATAGACAAACCAAGAGATACAGAAAACATGATCCCAATTCAGTAATAAACAAATGAATTTCATGCATATTACAGAATGAGGACTCAAAAGAGTAATGAAAGGTATACCTGTACACTTTGAAAATTCTGAAGTCTGCAAATAAAATATCACATCAGAATTTCTAGCTCTACTTCTGACTTGGAATAAGGGAGAGGGGCTTCTAAATACTGTGGGGAAAGGCAGTGGACATTAATTATCTTTTGAGTAAAATAAAGGAAAATTCATTAAAAGGAAGTTCATGACTTTTTATTCAGTCAGTATTTTGAAAAACAAATTAAAATGTAGCCACTTAGAGGAAGAAAGTGAGAGTTTTGACAAGCACATCAAAGCCTGCATAGAGGATAACCTAGGAAAGACTTGGAATCACAAGTTTTAATAATGTGGCAAAATGTCTTATTTAAATTTGCCAGAAAAAGTATCAAGAATGATTCAAAGAGGACAAGGAAATAAGGCAGCATAGAAACGTTGTACAATGGCAAACTATGATGCCTGGGCCAAAGCCTGTTTTGGTAAATAAAGTTTTGCTGGAACACAGTCACACCCATTCGTTTCCATCTTGTCTGTGGCTGCTTTCGCACTATAATGGCAGAGTTGAATAGGTGCAACAGAGACTATAAGGCCCCTGAAGCCTAAAATATTGATTAACTGGCCCTGTACAAAGTTAAGTTTGCCAACCACTGTTAAAGTCCAGTGAAAGCCTAAGGAAAGACAAGAACATGTTTAAAAATGAGAATCAGAGCAATGATATTAAGGATTGAGTGGATGGAAGCAGAAGCTATATTACCTACTTTACAGCAAAGTACCACTTACATTGCAAAGCCTAAATGAAGAAAGAAAGGCTCTTAACTGGTCATTGAAATTATTATTCAGTGGTTTTGAACATTTCTAATTTTCTTTAGATTTTTTTTATGGTTAATTCTATTAGAGATGGCTTCTACGCCAATATAAATTTAAGCCAACCTAATATTCCTGAGACTTAAATGGACTCTCGATGATTTTGAGAAGCTATTCCACGAAGACAACTTTACTACAGTATGCATTTGGGCAAGTGGGTAATCAGCTTAGTTGTACTGGATAGCCCTGGCTATATAAGTACAAACAAAGAATGAAAAATATTTTTTCAAGTTATAGGGAGCCAGGATTCATAACCATCCGTCACTTGCTTGGGCAAGTTACTGATAAACTCTGCAGAAAAATAACAGACAGTGTGTCCCTGCATCTTGACTGTTGAAAATGAGATTCTTTCTCTGATTGATGTTAGCAGAGAGACTTGTAAAAATGCATTTCCAACTGATTAGTTCAGAAGGTGTCAATCTCCTGCAGTTTTATGACCTGCAGACTACATACCAGCTGTACGTTTGCTTTTTATAAACTAACAAAGATGAATGACTAAATTTGAGCCTTCCTCTTTGGCGACTGTACCACATATTGCCTAAAGGAAGACACTGTGGGAGTATTGTGGGGGAGGAGAAGAGGACAAGAAGCCTTTAACCTTTAATTTAGAAGATTAATGGAGATAAGATAGAATATTTGGAAGCACTTTCTCCATTAAGTAGTGTCTACTTATATCATAAAATACATATCATAAAATACATATTGAAGCTTTCTCATGAAGTCTCAACATACAATCATAAATTGTTATTGAAAGGATTTTATTTCTTTTAATTGTTTTTTTGAAGCCAGAAATGATATTGGGGCAATAGGTCAATTGTCTACAACTTTAAAAATCTGAGTCTTAATAACTGTGCTTCTATTTCTTTGAGAGAGATGGAGGAAAAATACAATGTATTGCATTATTATAATATATCCTCATGAAAAATAAGCCTGGAGCATAGTTTCATCTTTTTTCCGCTAGAAATATTGAGAAATATTTAGACATTTTCCATCTTCTTGGCCTTTTGGCTAAGAAAGTAATATCTTGATAAATTTATATGAAGTTTCAAAGCTCAGTTTCATTTGATTTTCCTAAAACATCATTTTAAATTTTTGTCAAATAAGTAAATATGCAGCTTCAAATAGTTAATAACTCATTTTTAAAAATGTAACAGGCATCTACATGAAAATGTAACTATAATCAGGAAACAATATGTAATAAGATCTGACTATCAGAAATTCCGACTCATACATTTTCATGAGTATAGAAATTGTAGCAACGAAAAATTAAAATATTAATGTAAAAAGAGTCAAACACCTTAAATTTAATTCCATTATTCACTTACTAAGTTTTTTTTTCCAACTATAAGGGAAATAATGAGGAGATTTTTAGTCACTTTCGCCGGATAAACTGAGTCTCTTGCAGTTGATTTCAAGTGACAGAAAATCCAACGCAAACAAGAGTGAGAAAGAAGGCAATGCATCTAGAACTGAAAAGCCTAGGAAGTCAGGTGCAGCTTATTGCAAAAACCCCAAAGATGTCACTATGACCTGTTGTTTTTTATCTCCAGCTCTTAACTCTGCTTCTTCTGGGATGGCTCGATTCCCAGACAGGTTCTCCAGTAGTGGCAGCAAGATGGACGCGGCAACCCCAACCTTACAGCCTTACAGCTCCAAGCATGGGGGAGGGGTGGAGAGAGGAGAGAGTCTCTCTTCAGATAGTTCCTGACATTGACCCTGGTTAGACAAATTAGGTCACGTGTACATTTCTGAGCCAAGCGTGAAGGGCAATACGCATGTAGACTGAGAGTTGAGGAGTGCTGGATACCCAAGGGAAAGTTAAGAGCTGTTGCCCAGACAAGGGAAATGGGTGTTAGCAGAAATCACAAGTGTTCAAGACATTCTTCTTCAGGTGGGCAAAATGACTTAAGGACACTGAGCCAAGCCCCTCATCTTGTTTTTTACATTACCTGTCTTGTTGTTGACCTGCTTCTAGACTGGGCAATGTAATTCAGTTTAATCTGCTTTCTTTTGTCTCAGTTTGCTGTCACATAATAAAAGGGCCAGCTTAGATTCTATTAATAAAGGTAGCCTAAAGCAAAAAAATGGCTAGTGTGGTCTTTTAAAAATAAAAGTTATTCAAAAACACTTGTGTAAAAACATATAGGTCAACCAGATATTTTTAGCTGAGTTTGTCATAATAGGGTCACACCAAGACCTGATATTTAGGTTTGAAGATTTTAAAGCCATTTTTTCATTTCCCCCAAGAGTGATTAAAGCCTTCAGAAATGAATGTTTTTATTAATCTGTACTAGGAGATGTAATTGCCAAGCAGATCAAAATTCATATGGTCAGTGGTCAGTGAAATCAACTGGTCAGTGAAAGATGGCCTTAAGGGGTGATGTCATCAAGCCGTCATACCCTGCCTCTCTAATCCACTAATAGGTTGGTTTATATGTTTCAAACAAAATTTTCACATGGGCCATTGAATGTAATTTCTTCCTGATGTTCCTGGAGAAGGCACTGACACATTCTTTCTATCCATTACTGTTTTTGTGTCACTAACACTGTAGGTCAATTTTTCGTGATAGGTTTCTTATCATTTCCAATATTATGGCTTATTTCCATTTGCCACATTTTTATTAACACCTGCATTTGAGGGCAGGCGTACTAAAGACTCAGGTTCCTGTTTAAAACTTGAGAAATGCCAGATTTTATTTGGAACACAGTTTACCTTCCTCGCGAGAACTATTTCCTTGAAAGGTGCTTGGCTAATCTCATCGGTATACTGTTTATTTGTATTTGCTTCATTTTACCAACTTTCGTTTTCTGACCCTTTCCAAATTTTAGAGCTTCACCCAGTGTAGGTACCTATCCATTTGCCATATACACTTACTATAACTCCTGGTCCGTTTTCTCTAAAATATGAAGGCTTGCGTAATTATAGTTACAACTAATCCATCTTCCTTCATATCACTGATAGATTGTTCTAATCAGTAATTTTTTATTTCTTACCCAGAATCAACATTATATGGTTCTTTTCAATCATCTCCAATCCAAATATTTTCTGTCTATGAAAGCAGCTGCAAGTATTGTATTTATATTTCATCTGGTTTCAAAAAGTATGCCTCGTAGAAATTACTCTCAGATGGGGGAGCGAATCATTTGATGTGAAAAACGCCAACCAACCAACAAAACTTGCCCTACATCACAGCATAAAAAGGGGAATTCTCTTACTGGCTTACATTTCTCTTACAGATGGACTCGTTGACTGCATGGATCCTGATTGCTGTTTACAAAGTTCTTGCCAAAACCAGCCGTACTGTCGTGGACTGCCTGATCCTCAGGATATCATTAGCCAGAGCTTACAATCACCGTCTCAGCAAGCTGCCAAATCCTTCTATGATCGAATCAGCTTTCTTATAGGATCTGATAGCACCCATGTTATACCTGGAGAAAGCCCTTTCAATAAGAGGTTAGTGCGTCTTTTCCTTGTATAGATCTGTAGTGATATTATCAACAGTTATATGCACTTTATGTGAAATGCTGATGATTGTGCATTTGAGGAAAGTGCTTTTTTTTAATACAGTTTTTCCTCTTTCGGCAAATTCTTCACCAAACTTCACATTTCAACCATTTTTGACATAATTCGCATACTCTATCGATTTCAGTACCTGAGACGTAACAGGACATCCCATTAAGGAGTCAATAAATCTTCATTTAACTAGTTGATTTTGTTAGCACAGTTGAAAATGTTTCAAAAGGAGCAATGAAAAGACCCCAAAAGGCAAAACAGAAGTGCACTTTTTTTTTTCTCAGAGCTCACTAAATAATATAAATTATGAACTAATGTAATGGAACTGCTAACGGCATGGCAGTCGGATTGTATAAGCTGTTTGGTGCTTTACGGAGCAGTAATGACTTGAAAATGAACCAGTAAGTGAAAGCAGGTGTCTTGTGTCTCACTGAGCAAAAGAAGACGATTTACACCCGAACGCCTGGGTCTGCAATAATTTAACTGCATTAATGCAGTCAGGCCCAGCAGTTGATCAAAAGTTGGTGCACAAATGTTCCTTATTACGCACTTAAATCTTGTACTTCTTGGTCCCTGCAGAGTTACAGATTGCCTCTGAATTAATTGTAAAGTTACTTTTCTTCATGTAAGCACCAGATATATGACTTATGAAAAAAACCACAGTTTGTAATTTAAAAAATTCATCTCTAAGTTATTGGTCTTGATAACTCTCCAAAAGTTAGACTGCAATGAATTAAAACCCAGGGTAAACACCAGGCATTTGGGGAATGTGAATTATACCTAATTAAAAGGGACATTGTCTTGCAAGTATTTCAGGTCTGGTTTTTGTGAGTAACAATTGATTGCGTGTGATCGTGGTGTTGTATCCTCAGGTTGAATTATCTCTAAATCATGATAATGTTGGCCTGAGAAGACTGCTGTTCATTCTAATTATTCTCCTCTTCCTCCAGCCTTGCATCCGTCATCAGAGGCCAAGTGCTAACTGCTGATGGAACTCCACTTATTGGAGTAAATGTCTCATTTTTCCACTACCCAGAATATGGATATACTATTACCCGCCAGGATGGAATGTGAGTTCATCCCAATGCGCTATCTCTGTTTGAAGTATTTTAAGTATAAAAACTAGTCGTTCTTATTTCACCCGGCACGTTTTATTATCCCCTTGAATATAGAAATGCAACAACTTCCAGACTCCAGAAATCTGTGACAGTACAGGTGGCAGAAATGTAAAGTCATATACTCATTTGGTTCTTTAAAAGTTGATTTCATTTTCTAAGGCATGGGGATCATATTGTGGTTTTGTAGGAAAGTGTTCTTTGTCTTAGAAGATTCATGTTGAAATATTTAGGGGTGATATTTCATAATATCTATGAGTTAAGCTCAGATGGTTCTGAAAAAGGAGTAGCTAGGTGGATAGATCAAGCAAATTTGGGAAAATGTTAATAAATTGGTAAATCTAAATAAAGGGTATGTGGGTGTTCATTGTCTAATTCTTTTAATACTCCTGTAGATTTGAAACTATTTCATATAAAATTTGGGAGGAAAAGTTGATTTTCTTTATAAAGCATATTAATTTAAGGAGGTAAGTGTTGGGAGTTACATGAGATCCAAATAATTCACTAAGTATGTCTTGTTTTTCCTTAGGTTTGACTTGGTGGCAAACGGTGGGGCTTCTCTAACTTTGGTATTTGAACGATCCCCATTCCTCACTCAGTATCATACTGTCTGGATTCCCTGGAATGTCTTTTATGTGATGGATACCCTAGTCATGAAGAAAGAAGAGAATGACATTCCCAGCTGTGATCTGAGTGGATTCGTGAGGCCAAATCCTATCATTGTGTCATCACCTTTATCCACCTTTTTTAGATCTTCTCCTGAAGACAGTCCCATTATTCCAGAAACACAGGTAGAATGTTCTAGCAGGCAGTACTTTTAAATAAACTATTTTCAGATCGTGTGGTTTCCAAAGAATCTTAAAAAAGGATTGCAGAATTCCAGTACTATCCTAAATAATTCTATAGAATGTGATGTGTGTGTGTATACTAAATAGGTATTGTTAGAGTAGGATATGGTTGTTTCTTAAAGATCTATTCAAAATACTTTTTATTCAGGCCATATCTGTATGTATTTATTAGTTGCAGCCAAGTAGAAAACAGCTTAAACTCAAAAGCTAATAATGTCTTTGCTCATTCATTCATTGGAAAAAGTTTTTAGTGCCTATAAAAACCTGACTTCCTGACTGACATTGGTACTGAGAGCTATTGTACATGGTCCTTACTCTCAATAACTTCCTGTTTAATTATTATTGTAAGTCAAGAATGTTTTAGAAACAATGATTTTTAACGGAAAATGTTCATTAATTTTCTCAAGGTATAATTATTTTAAAAACTTGGCGTCATGTTTTAAGCTCTAATACTTTATGGTTCATAAAGCCCTGTTCCCCACAGAGAAAAAAAAGCTACGTAACTTTTTAAAAAATAGTCATACTTTATTCATTTTATCTATTGAAATATCTGGGGATTGTTTTCTTTCCTTTATGTTTCCAACTAGAAATAACTTTCAGATCTTAAAGGTAGGACATTAGGTAAAATAATAATGAACTTTACTCATCAATAGCTAAGTAAAAATATCTAGCCTTTAAAATATAACAGGACATAACAGCTTTGTCACTTTCATTCTTCAAATATTTATTGAGTACTTGTTCTGCACCAGGCACTGTTATAATGGAACAAAGCAGTAAACCAATCAGACAAAGTGCCTGCTCTCGAGGAGTTCACCAACTAACGGGGAGAGAGAGGCCAACAATATACATCAGGTTGTGATATGACTTATTTGAAAATACTAAAGCAGGGTAAAGTGGATGGAGGTGCAATTTTAGAAAGTGTAGTACAGGAAGATCTCTTTGATAGGACGTTTCAGCAGGAACTTTAAGAAAGTGAAAGAATAAACCCCCAAAATGGAAGGACATTCCGGGCAGAGCCAGGAGCAAGCTCAAAATCTCCAAGGGAAGTTGTACTTGGCTTGTTCAAGGAATGGCAAAGAGGCCGGCAGGTGTGGCTGGAGTGAAGGCTGTGGTAGACAACTCACAAATCCTTGAAGACCATGGCGAAGAGAAGGACTTTTTACTTTGAGTAATTGGAAGCTGTTGGGGGTTTTTAAGCAGAGCAGTAATAGTTACTGATTTCCTGCTTAAAAGGATCACTGTAGTTGCTATGCTGAGAATATTCTGTATTGAGCAAGGGTTGAAACAAGGACACCAGTTAGGAGGCCATCTCAGAAGTCCACAGGAGAAATGATGGTGGCTTGGACAAAGGTGGTTTGGGTAGAAGTGGTGAAAAGTGAACATGTAAGAGTGGAGTCCAGGGAAGAGGTTGGAACTAAAGATGTAAATTTGCAAGACATTGCAGTTATAGAAATACTTAGAGCATGGGATGAGATCCCGTAGGGAGAGAGTGTCGATAGAGATTAGAAAAGATATGCCAAGAAGGTCTAGGATAACAAAATATGGAGTTTCTCACAGGCACATGTGATGCAGAAGGGACGCCTCAATGATTTATGGCATAGCAGTTAAGTAGACTTTGAGCTGAAGCTTTCAGAAACTCATTGTAACCTTATTCAATTTAGCATTTCCTCCCCAGGGTCCATCTTGCAATAACTCTGAACTTCTTAGCCTGTCCTAAAATAGACTTAACCTAGAGGCAGTGTCTGTCTATAGGTGGCACATATGTAGCAAACCAGGTCATTGAAATGGATTTCAAATAGTCAACAGTTCCACGAATACATGGAAGGATTTTTTTTTTTCATTCCATCATTTGGTCATAAAACATTTAGTAAAAATTCCCTGAGAGCCTATTATGTACAAGGTACTCTACTAGGGTAAAAAGAATAATAAGACTTGGATCCTGCCCTACTGAATGTGATCAAGATTTGGTTGAAGAACTGTGGAAGTTCAAAAGAGAGGTCAATTCCTAAGAAAACCAAAGAAAGCATCACTGAGGAGGTTGACCTTAGAAAGGGTTGAAAGGATGTTTCAGATTGAAGATGTGTGAGCAACAGCATGATGGTAAAAGCACATGATGTTGTATAAAAACTGGTGAAGGATTTAAATCTAGGGCATATAAGGGGAAAGAGTGGGGCCAGATTATGAATGGCCCTGAAATACCATACAATGGAGACCTTGAATTCTTTAGGCAATATGGAACCAGGGGACCAATGACTTTTTTCAGCATTTCTCAAAAGCTAACTCAAGTAACAAAATGCGTAGTTGATTGAAGGAGACAAAGAGATCACTGAACAGACTAGTGCTCACTTTATTTCCATACTTATCCAACGCTCAGATGGAGAGGACCCAACCATCACAATGGTGGTGGAAATGGAGAAGAGGGAACAGATGAGACAGAGATTTGGAAGGTAGAGTTGGCAGGACATAGTTTCTAACTGGAGGCTTACTGGGGTCGAGAATGGGGCTTGCAGATCATGCAGCTGGCAAGAAAATAGGCTTAATGGTTTATTTTTCCACTCTGGCTGGATTTACTCTTCCCACCAATGCAAAATAACATGGTCAAGTTAAGTTACGTAGGAGAGATGCATACGTTAATGAACTAAATTACAGATATTTGTTCCATGGAAGTGGGTTACTGATGACAAAGACAATATAACCAGTTATTAAAATTAGGAATAACACTTGATATTTTGAAATAGAGAAGCACCTCCTACAAGGTCTTAGGAAATATATATTAGTGAAAGACTGCCTTACATATAGAAAACCTATCAAATTTATGAGAAATTATTTTGAAAATAAATTAAGAGGAAATAAATTCCATGCTTTAGGGTTCCGTCACTTATATTTTCAGGGCCATTCAGGAGTCACAGGATCTATTTTTCAAACTAACCCGTTTCACCTCAATGGTGGGAGAACAGCGAGTTCTGTTTAGATTTTCACCCTACACTCCTCCAGAAGTACTGTCAACCTTAAATGTAATGGTTTCCCTGAGTCAATGGAGCTCTAAAAAGTTTCTGTCTGTTTATAAACTATTTCGCTTAGACAGTTTGCGGTTGAATTTGTTCGATGTGTTTGTTAAGCAAAACCCCAACTGTAATAAATTGGTAAATCTGCTATAGCATAGCAATGCCTTCTTAATCTATTACATTGCATCACGTCCCTCTTCATGGCAACACTGACTCACCATGCCAGCATGGACATTTGCTTAGTTCATTGTTTTGTGCTGCTTCCAACTGTGTGATTGTTTATATTGAAACTGACAGCTATGCCCTCAGTATCAAGGATTCTACTCACTAGAATTTGGAGATGACAGGTATACATCATTTCTAACGGTTTTATGGGAGAGGAGTTGAGGGGGAGGGGAAACACGACTGAACATTGAATCACTATTCACAGATTTTTCTAACACAAAAATGTAGTCCTTTGTGTATGAATAATGAATCTTAATATGGCAACGATGAGGAATCCTTTGAGGATGCTATTTAATTCTTAGTTGAGAAAGTATGAGTTCTTGATGCAGGTTCTTGAACATGGATAGCCTTGCACTTT